>NC_142811.1:38119234-38307511 GCF_049724085.1 Artemia sp. Qi Xiang Cuo | reverse complement strand
GGCGGTATTGACGAATAACATGGTCAATTACTTGAATATATAGAAAATTCACTCTCGAAAGAGAAAATAAAGAAGAAAAAATTACTTCTCTAGGGTCCATAGGGAGGTTGGGCCTCTCAGCTGGCATTTTTATGGCTGCTTTTGCAGAGGCTGCAGCAGATTTTCTAATGGGTTTTCCAGAAGCTTTGACTAGCGTAGTTCCATTTTGAACTTCTTTGTCTCTTTTAGTCTGCAGTTTGGGTGATTCAGGAGCTCCAGTGATAATAGCCACTCCTGCAAATATGAGAGCAGTTTAAAGTTAAAAATCTGCTATTAATATCGTTGCTGTTTTAGCTAAAGGTTCAAACAGATTTTTCTCTCTTCGAATTAAAGGTTTTAATTTGTTTCAGCATAGTTCTGGTATGGCAGCAGATAAAACAATCGATTTCTTCAAACTGTTTTTTTTTTCTTTTTTTTTTAATTTACTCTACTTCTACTATAAGTAGGAGAACCATGCATAAAAGGAGGAAATATAAGTTAGAACCTTCAGACGACACAAAAAATGACGACCATCGTTTATTTTTTTCTTTTTTTTATATCAGCGCAATTTGTTATTTTGAGTCATTATATCTATATACCCTGCCTACAGGTCCTAAGCTCAATATTTTACAGAGACTGATGTTGATAGTCAAATAAGAATCAACGGAATCTGCCTTCACAACTGGGGCAAGAAAATTTAGCTTTGTTCAGTTAAATAATGATGAGTAAATGATTCTTCCTGAATTCTGTGAGTAACTGTCACTTTTTTCCGATTTAGAGTCCGAAGATCAAATCACATAAGAAACAGAAGCAGTTTAACATTTTGGATGCTGTAAATTTGTTTCTATTTTTATGTTAAATAAATTAATTTGAAAACAAAGATACATTATAATTGACCAGCTCCAGCGTTACCAGTATTAGCGCTTTAAAAAAAACAATTATCATCCATCACTCATGCGATTATCCAAGTAAACTAGCGTATCTGACAATATACTTCACACTGCTTAAGCTACTCATCCAATCAGCAAGATTTATTATACCCGACATTTCAACATAGAACTAAGGTCAAGGTCAAATAGATTGAGATAAGTGGCTTTTGGAGGCAGGATCTTTTACTGAAATGTCTAGTTTGCGTTTGAGAGGCCTGTGTTTAAGCTCTTTAATAAGTTGCATCTACAGCTACAACCTTGTTAAACCTACATTCCAGAACGTTTCTTTTTACTGAAAAATTAATTAAAAAAAACTTTTTAACAAAATATCTTTTCAAAGCAAAATAAAGACCTACATCAAACCGAAAATCAGCAGAAATAAAGTAAAATAATTTTCCAAGTGTAAAACTACCACAAAACACCATCAGCAAATAAATGAAACCCAAAAGGAACAGAAATTAGATTAAATAATTCTCCCTCATTGGTCTCCTTATAAGTCAAAATCTGAAAACAGATTATATTTTATATGATTAGATATATCACACACAGAGATAAACTCAAATTGTTTTTCAAGCGTAAAACTACCATAAATAAACATAAAAATAAAACCCAAAACGAACAGAAATTACGATAAACAGCCAAGGAAAACTAAAAAACGAGCAGAAACTAAGAGGAGTATGGCTGACGTCCCCTTGCCTTCTTAAGATCAGAACATAATTTGCATTTTACTGAAAACAATTCTTATTTCAAGCCGAATGCTTCTATTTCTTATAATATCGAAAAAAACCCGTCATAACCAAGATCATTGAAAAAACAAGCACAAACAAAAGGATATGGATTGACAGTTTATTATAGACATACTGATGTTTATTAATTAAGTATTAGTAATTTTGGATTTAATAAAGTTGAAAAAGTTTAAATCTTTAAAATGCAGTTTGTTTTCAGTAAAGTAGAAACTATAAAGTTTCAATTTCCCTGAAAGTTTCAATTTTCTACCCTTAGCTTTAGTGGTATTAGTCGTAGCAATAATAGTAAAAGCAACAGAAGTAGCAGCAGTATACACAGAGCACCTTTCGGTTAGTTCAACACCCCTCTCAGCACGACCTGAAAGTTTCAACTTAATACTGTAAGCTATTCCTGCGAATTCGCTCATACATCCTTTTGGAAACCTGAATGCAAACGGTGTGTTTTGGCTTACTTCAACATCCCCCTAAATGTTCCCTGAAAGCTTCACCTAATATCTTTACCCTCAGTAGTAGTAGTAGTCAAAGAAGTCGTAATAGTAGTAATAGTGGTAACATGCACATAGTGCCTTTTGGTTAGCTTAACATCCCCCCCCCAACATGCCTTTAGTTAGTTGATCATCCCCATCGTCATTCCCTTAAATTTCCAAATTAATACCTTCATTCATTCCTGAGTTTCCTCTTTTGACAAACTTTATGTACATAACATGTTTTAATTTAGTTCAATACTCCCCTCAGCATTCTCTGAAAGCTTCACTTGAATATACTTGGTCTTTTTGAACACCTAAGGTCAAACATGCCAATTTTATGATTAACAAATACTATACGCAAATAATGGGTAAATTACAAAACTTACAGCCCTTGCTCTGAGGACTGTGGGGGGCTGACAACCCTAAAATCGCCAGAGACATAGTTACTGGACGTTTCAACTATGATGAATCCCAAATTGGATGTGTTTAGATAATTAATGGACTTGGGAGGGGGGCTATTTGCCCTTCAATCAATTTTGACTCCTAAAAAGGGCTCCTTTAAAATTTTCTATGATAGCACTGCGATCCCTATGATACTGCTTATATGCCCTTTTGAAAACCTGTATGCATATAGTTTTTTTTCGTTTAATTGAAACTTCCCCAACATTCACTAAAAGCTTCACCTTAATACCGTTAGCATCATTAGTTACAGCAATCGTAATTGTATTATTAGTAGCACTCACATAGTGCCTTTTGGTTAGTTCAAAATCGGCCACAACATGCTTGAAAGTTCCAAATTAATAATTTGTAAGCCGTTTCTGAGATATTGCCGCTACACCTTTCTGACAATCTGCATGCTCCTAGTTAGTTTTGATTTAGTTCAACATCCACCTAAACATTCCTTGAAACATTCCTTTAGTTCAACACTGTTTCAACATTCCCTAAAATTTTCGCCTAAATACCATTAGCTTTAGTAGCAGAAGTAGCAGTACCAGTAGTAATAGTTGTATCAGTAGAAGTAGTAATAGTAGTAGCAGCAGTGGTAGTAGAAGTAATAGTAGTAGGATGCAAGTGTTACCTTTTGGTTAGTTCAACAGTTCCCACGACAAGCCCTGTAAGTTTCAGCTTCACATACTAAACCATTCCTAAGATATTACTAATAGCCCTTTTGACAACCTACATCCAGACGGTGTGTTGTGAATCAGTTCAACTTCCCTCCTCAGTATTTTCTGAAAATCAGTTCAACTTCCCTCCTCAGTATTTTCTGAAAATTTCACCTTCATACCCTTAGCCATATTTGTAATATGAGTCACAGCAGTATTAGTTGTAGCACTAATAGTTGTATTGAAAGCAATAGCACTAGTACTAGTAGCAGTGGTAGTATTAACAAGTTGCCTTTTGCTTAGTTGAACATCCCCTTCATCAAGCCCTGGAAGTTTCAAATTGACACAATTAGCTTTTGCTATGATATTGTCGATATGCCCTTGTGATAACCTGGGTGTTCATAGTGTGTTTTAATTTAGCTCAACTTCTCCCTCGACGCTTACTGAAATGTTCATCTTATTACTCTTAGCGTTAGTAATTATTGCAATAGAAATAGTTGTAGTAGCAGAAGCACTAGCAGTGGTAGTAGTGTTAGTAGTGCTGTGCACATATCACCTTTTGGTCAATTGACCTTCTCCTTGAAGCATTCCCTGAAAGTTCCAGCTTAATACCTTAATCCATTCGTGAGATACGCCCTTTTGACAATCTGCACGCACATAGTGTGTTTGATGTAATTTAAATTTTCACCTTCATACCCTTGGAATTAATATCACTAGTAACATAGTAGTAGTAGTAGGAGCAGTAATAACAGCAGCAGTGTTGCACAAGTAGCAGTAGTAGTAGCAGCCTTAATAGTAGTAGTAGTATGCACATGTTGCCTTTTGTTCAGTTGACCATACCTCTCATGATACCCTGAAATTTTCAGCTTGATACGGTAACCCGTTCTAAAGATATTACTGATACACCCCTTTGACAATCTGGAGCACATAGTATGTTTCGTTTTAGCTCAACTTTCTCCTCAGCATTTCCTAAAACTTTCACTTCAATATTCTCAGCTTTGGTAGTACTCAATACAGAAGTAGTAATTGTAGTGGTAGCAGTAGTTTTGGCAGTAGTAATAGTAGTAGTTGCAGCGTGCAAATACTGCCTTTTTGGTAAATTACTCAACCCCGTCATCATTTTCTGATAAATCCAAATTAATACACTCATTCCTGAAATACACCCTTTTGACAACCGTTATGCGCAGAATGTATTTTGATTAAGTTCAACACTCCCCTCAACATTCTCTGAAAGGTTCATCTGAATACCTTTCGTCTTTTTTTACACTAAAGGTCAAACATGCCCACCTTTCTCAATAACAAATACTGTAGTTAAACAATGGGCATATTACATAACTTACTGCTCTTGCCCTAAGGGCTGCAAGGGAGTCAACATCCCTAGAAACATAGTTACTGGACTCTTTAACTATACTGAACAAAAAGCGTAGCTCAGAATTTTGATTGGATGTGTTTGGAGAATTAGTGGCCGTGGCACGGGACCTGGTTGCTTTCTAATCACTTTTGACTCTTGTCTTGACACAACATTATCCAATAGATACCAAAATAAAACCACATTATTCAGCTATACGACGTAATTTGTGTATATTCCTCTTGCTTAAGTCCTTAACAAAATAATCCCCACAAAATATCCTAATATTCTATTTTTTGGCTCAAAAATTTGAAACAGTGGACTGAGCAACTTTAAGTCGAACGGAACAGAATGCTAAATATTTATTAATCTGATAATTACCTTAATGCATTATCATGAATTAGAAACACGAGCGTTCTAAAATTAGGCATCGATTAGAAAATATTACCTGCATGGGCATGTTTCAGAGCACCAACATCATTCGTTCCATCTCCACACATAAGGGTAACATAACCCATTTCTTTGAGCATGAGAATTACTGCTTCTTTCTGTTTCGGCGTTACTCGAGCAAAAATACCCACGTGAGGAATGATCTTACGTAGAAACCTTGGATGATTGGTAACCAGATATGAAAAGCCCTGAAACAATGAATGTTACAAAGAGGACAAACAAACACATCTAAGGCCGTATCCAGGGGGGAGGGGTTGGAGGTTTGACCCACCCCGCAAAAAATGTTTGTCGACTCCGAATCGTAAAAAAAATGAATATAAATAAATTTTTGATGTTTTTTAGGGTTTTTTCAATCTGCGGGCTAATTTCAAGCTGAAAAGATGTTTTTGTGAACAAACGGACAGACTCAAGTTCATAAATTTGGTTGAAAAAAAAAACACACAGACACAAAAAACATCCGAGAAGAAAAGAAACTTTATTCTTTTTTTTACAGTAAACATATAATTTTATTCTAAAAGATTTGCACTTCTTAATGAGGGTAAAAAAAAACGGGCGAAGTAGCCCAACTAATCTGTGAGCGGCCATGATCTCGTCTAGGATCAGTTTAAATAAATACTGTCTATAGTCTATTGGTAAAATACCAATACATAGATTTTTGTCATCATGGTGTGTCTTTTGGGCATTTGTTTCCTTTCGGATAGATAGATTTTATTTCATATAAATATAACTACACAAATAATTACATAGAGCCAACAGAGAGCTAAGCTCGAAAGGAAGGCTAACAATTATTACAATGAGTTCAAGTACACCAAAAATAAATATAAAGAAGATAAACCAAAAAAAAAAAATCATAACATATAGAAGGAGAAGGACAACGGAGGCTACCCCAGCACGGCAAAATCTAAAAATAATACAAAGAAACAAATTATCAAGAAGAATCACCCCGTCATCAAAGGTTAATAATATATTCTACTAATTTAGTCTTTAAAAGTGATCGTTTATTAATATTTTTAAATTTACTATTTCATTTTAGCCTATTTGCTATATAAGGGATTTGGTATCTTATTGAAAATTTATCTCTTTCACAATTAACCAAAGGGATTGCTCCAAAAGGAGCCGACGAAGAAGCGAGTGAGCGAATAGGGGTGACAAGAATTTGTGATTCATAAAAATAACTCGCCGGAGACTGAATATCATAATGCCAGAGCGATAATTGCAATTCCCTAAGTTGATTAGGTCTAATATATGAAGAAATAAAAATAAAGTTTTTGTTTCACAAAGATTTTGAAGTCGTGCAGGATGAAGAAAGACAGTACCAAGAATCCTTATAGCTTTTTTTGTCATATCTGGAGGGGTTTTAAATTATTAAGAAATAAATTTAGGTAAATAATGGGACAATATCTTTGGTATAATTCTATTAAAGAATGATAAAGAATTTTAATAATTGAAAAAGGAAAAAACATACTTTAATCGATGAAAACATCCTAAATTTTGGGCTAATTTTATCTGGAGATGGTCAGAATGACTATGGAAACATAAAATCTCATCAAAAATAATCCCCAAATATCTATATGTCTTAACCCGTCTAATTCTACACCCAGAAACAACTAACTCATCAATCCCAACTTTAGCAACTCATTGCTTAGATCTCCCAAAAACCATAAATTCTGTCTTAGAGAAATTAAGCACTAGCAAGTAAGTAAGTAAGTATGACGGCACTAGACCCTTAAGGTCCAAACCGGCGGTGCTAATCTCCGTTTCGTGGCCCTTCAGCCAGGAAGTGCAATGGGGGGCTGGGGGCCAGTCATCCTGTGCCTTCGCACACCCTTCCTGCTTACCTTCCCCAGATTTCTCCAGGTAACTATTTAGAGCGGGTCGACTCTGGCTAAGCTTACTGAGTCACACCAGTGACCCGCGTACCAAACCAAATAACTGGCCACGCCAGGGATCGAACCCGTGCCACTTGGACAAAGAATTCTCAACCCAGCGCACGTCCACTTAGCCAGGACGGCTCATTGAGCACTAGTCGATTACAAGAAAACCACTGGATAACTGAATTCATTTCATTCGGATGAATAATTAGAAATAAATACGACGGGAACATACCTCTCCAGTTAAGCATAGATCATACTTTTCGATGAGGGATTTGCTACTATTTTCTGAGAATTCTGCAATCTGAATGTCCTGGTGAACGCTCTCCCAGTACCAGCTTTGTTTATCTTCAGTTAAAATTAAGGTTGTTCTTTGACGGGTGAATTTTAATTCTCGGGCAACATGACAAGCTGTGAGTGGATTATCACCAGTGATCATAGTAACCTGATACGAGACACAAAAAGTCAAATTCATAAAAAGAGGAAAAATAAACCATCCGAAGCACAGAAACCATATCCGAAGAAAAACAAAAATATTTAACTTGATTGAATGTTTATATTAAAAATAAATCATTAGTTACATTGTTTGTATGAACTTGAGACAGACACTGCAAAAATCTCAACAAACAATACTGGACCAATAAAACAAAGAATCGAAGTTTTTAGTTCAGTTTTTTTTCCTACTTAAACTACTAAAATAATTTCAAGCAAATAATGTTCTGCAAATAATATTCAATTGTCCAGCAAAAGATTGTTAGGAGCTCGGAAATATGCTGAACAAGTTGAAGAAAACTATAAAGAATGGCCCTAAGGCACACTCCTCTCCTCAGAATTTTATAAACTTGAATAAATTATGGGATCAGTAAATGAAACAAGGGTCGTAACTCTAAACTATGAGCCAGGGTAGGTGTTCCTAATCACCTGCTTGTTATCTTATCGCCAGTACTCCAAAGCATGTAAGGTGGGAAAGATTTTATACAAAAAGATTGCAAGATTAAAATTAAAGTTGGATTAGAACCCAGGAATCCTGGGAGCTGTCTTGATAAAGCATACTCTAAGCCAAGGCCGTATCCAGTGGGGGGGGGGGGTGAACCCTCCCCCTCCGAAATGTTTGTCTGACTCGTAAAAACGTAACAAAAATGGACATAAACAAATTTTGTATGCGTTTTTTAGTTTTTTTTGTGCACTCCCCCCCAAAAACAAAAATTGAGTAAAACCCCCTCAAAAAAAATCCTGGGTACGGCCTTGCTGTAAGCTAATTTTGAATTTTCTTTTCGAAGTTAAAACCGACGTAAAAATGCCCTAACGGAGTCTTTCAAGCCTTACAAACAGGGAAGAAGAGGAGCTGGTAAGTTACTAGCACCATCTCAATACCTTACCAGGTCATCATTAGAGAACTGGTTTGATACCTTCCCGGGTTGGTTTTCTTGCTCTATCTGTCTACCAAAGATTATGCATAAGGTCCCATTAACCGAATTCAAGGAGGTTTTATATTGTAAAATATACAAACGTAAAAATCCTGACTGCAAAACTTTTCAAGTTAATGTTCTGGAGGGAAGGAAAGAGGAGGAGCAGAAAAAAACCTCATGGGCCCAGATATTGGTTGGAGATAAATTTCTCGGAATCTCATTTACATAAATTTCTGAGTTAACTAAAATTCGACCGTCTCCGCTGTTACCCCAATTTTTAATTTGAACTGACAACAATCATCAAGAAGAAGCAGAGAATTCCCACTAACCAATTGAAATAGGAACGGCGTAAGCTTATATACTTGAAAAGTTTAGTTCTTTTTCAAGTTTTATGTTAAACTCGACATTATTTGAAATCAAATTAGATAATAATAAACAAATGTTGAGCAAAATAGCACTGAAAAATAAAGATTATAAATATAAAACAGCATATGGCAAAAGTTAGTAAAAATAAGAACATAAGGAAATGGAGATTCTACGGAGAAGAACATTTTAACAATTCGAATTTACCAAAGAAATTACCAAATGAAATTACCAAAATTTACTATATACTTTGCCAGAGAGATAGCTATAGATCGATATTACCATATGATTCCCATTTTTATTTTCAACTAAGTAACTTCTTTATCGAATTTTGGCTACCATTTAATATTTCGTTTCTTTACATCAATTACTTACGACAACAGGAAAGATTTACTTACGCTATGGGAGGATTGTAAAATTTCTGAAATGACTCTCTTAGAATCTTTTTTTAAGGGACAAGAGATCACTACAAAACCAACAAATTCTAATCGACTTTCTAGTTCCTCACGTGATACATCTCGTAAGCTTCCTGGGGTTACTGGGCCGATTTCCCTTCTTCCTAGTGCCAGGACACGAGCACCACTTCGAGATAAGTTCAAATAAGTTGAATCATAGTCTTCTGGGAGTTCTGCGAACTGAAAAAAAAGAGAGATTAGAACAATAATGAATTCCACAAATTCTGGAAACTAGTTAAAAAAATTACAAAATACTTATATCATTCCTAAATGCGGAATTACCACCCCTTGCTCTAATGGACAAATATATAACCCACATTATATACACTCAATAAATTTTCAATAGTGCGACTCTTTTCTTCCAATTAATTTCACAACAAGCAGTAAACTAGAGGCAGAAAGAAAAGAGTGGCGCTATTGAAATCCATTGAGAATATGCAATTTGGGCTATATATTTGTCCATTAGGGAAAGGGAGTGGGGAGTAAAGTTTAATGGTAGGCAAATAGGAATGATATAAACAAGTATTTTATAATATCTTTAAATAGCTTCCAGAATTTTACAGTGTTTCCTTACAGAGAGTGGGAGTACTAAACTGATACCCTATTCTGTAACAACACGTATATTCGAAAAATAATCTATTGAATTTTTTTTTTCTTGGCATATAGTATATACTTCTAGGGGTTACAAGACCAACTTGCCTTCTCCCTTGCAAAAGCATAAGTAAACCTGTTTGAGATAAGCTTGAGCACGTTTGATAAGATAAGCTGTTTGAGTTCGGTCAACAAGCAAAAAACGCCCTGAAAACAGTCGTAGAGAAAAAGTTTGCCCAGTAATTATTTTCCCTTTAGACCTTACCTGCCCAGTCTAGCCTCATAAGTCATTTCCCTGATGTGCAGTCTTTATCCCTTAATCTATAAATACAGAAAAAGCGTTCACCACAGCACTAAAAAACTAATAAATAAGCTTAATTCAAATTTTTCATTCTTTTCTATTCTTTTTTGTTCATTCTCCATTGGGCTATTTCGTTGTTGTATATTCATACTTCTGCTATAATCTTTTTCTTTTTGTTTACACGTTCGATTGGATGGTCTTTTTTTTCTAAGTCAACAAAGTAAAATTCCCTCTTTTAAAGCCCACTAAACATAAAAATTCACTGATAGTAAAATTCAACTAATAACTCGGTTATAGTTAATGCTAGCGAAAAGGTTTTTCTTTAGCAAATTTCATCATGTAAATCTTTAGTTCTGTCCACCTTATAATTGTCCAAAAGAATTTTTCAGAAACAATTTGACCTTCCGAGTCAAGTCATTCTAAAAAAATGTGAACAGAAGAATCAAGCCCAAAATTCAAGCCCGAAAATCTAGTATTCAGTGTAACTCTTCAATACTAAATTGGTATAATAAAAAACTAAGCATACATAATTGCAGAGACAATGGAAAATAACTTTAAAACATCAGTAAATAAGGTTGTTTTACTGGCCTTTATTTTTACTTAATCAGAAACAATCATTTTCAAATATTGTAGCCAAACTTTGCATTTCTAGCCCAGGTTTAATGCCGGTGTTGCCAGATATTTTCACCGAAATAGATTGACTTTTGCTGTGGTTTTTCATTTAACATTTAGACATAGACACCTTCACATTTTATTAGGTACAATCTTTAGATGCTCTCTTAATCTTAAAATTTTTATTGTCCCAATAAACTTTTCTTCAGTCCTAAGACGCTACGAATATCTGTAGGATAAGTTTACTGAGCTTTCAAAAAATAAGACTTACCATTGGTCTTAAGGTTTCTGGGGCTCCTTTTACTGCTACAAAGCAAACACTTTCATTGGTTCCCTGTGGTACGTACCCAGCAATCACCGTCATACGCTTCAGAGCGGACTGGAAGTGATACCTGTAATGAATCTTTACACCGGGAATTTTTGCCTTTCTAGACACGACAGAGTCACCTATAAAAAAGAAGTTTATAAATTAAGTGATGTATATGGGGAGTTCATTATTCAAGCAAAGTCCGATTTTTATTTCTTTATTTATTAATCTTTTTTAAGATAGGTTTACGCAGTAAAACGTTGGCTACATTCGGCAATCAATTAGATCAATGAACAATTAGTTCCTGTTGTGTTTCCATAAGGTTCCACATTTTTAAAGCTACGATTAACTTTTAAGTTGAATTATCACTCCTCTTTCATCACTAGTGCTCTTGTCATAAGGAAATTGCCATGATATTCGATAAATCTCAAAATATTATATTAATTGTAACTAAATTGTAAACAAAGTAACTAAAATTGCTAAAGTCAACAACAAAATTGTCGCAACAAGGGAGTATGGCTCATTCGTGAGCACTTGGATCAGAGTCGGAAACACAGCTTTGAACTAAACTGGCCAAAGTATTACAATGATTAATGAAGTATTCTAAAAATTCTGACTTCCTTTCGTAACAGTAGTAAACTAGATGGACATGGTCTTGCTATGTTTTTTGTTGCCAACTTTAATTTACAATTCATTCTACAGCAAATCGGTTCTACAATTATTTAACACTTCCGAAAAATACATAAACATATGAAAAATATAAATGAAAGTACAAGATTAAATTTTAGTCATTAAGATCTGGAATCCTTTATTCTGAAATAAGCGATTGCCCCGTTGATAGAGGGTTTCAGCCCCGACTCTCAAGGTAATCTTGAGACTATTCTGCTGTTCCATTATATTAAAAAAAAAATTAAGTTTTTAGATAGATAGATAGATATTTATTTCGAAAAATTACTATCACAAGCCCTGACGGGCCGAATTCGAATTTCGAAGTCCATAAAAAAAATAAACAAGAAAATCACAACAATAGCACAACAACAAAAAGATTGGCAAACAATGCAAGAAAAAAAAAAAAAAAAAGTCGGAATGCTAGGGGAGAGTCGGGAACGTTGGGACGCGGGTCCGTTGAGACACGTGTACTTTTGACAGAAAACTTCAAGCTAAAAATCTACCGCTACTCATACCTCAACCGCCATCTCTTAGAGTATCTGTGGATGTAGTATAGTGGTCGCATGTGCAACTTTCTATCACAAAATTTACGTAAGAACTTTTTATGTGGTTTTTGAAAATTATTTTTGCTTTGCGAAATTCTACGGTACTCTTAGGTAAGCAGCTTTTAGAAAATTGCTTATATCCCATTAGATAGAGAAATCTATTAGCTTTTCGACGGTATAAATTTTGTTGTGTTCTTCTGCCATCTAGTGGCTGATCTAATTTTTCTTCTTAAGTTCGTACTGCTAGGTTACTCTGGGACGCGTGTTCCGGGGTACACTGGGACAGGTTCATTTCATTGTGTCCCTGGGAGTCCTTGATTGCTTTAGCCTAGAGAACTTTCAAGAGTATGCTTCTTGTCTTATGTTGACTTCTTTCTTTCGTTTTTCTACTTTCGATAGGCCTTGTGTTATTAGGTAGCTACAACAATCCTAAAAAAAACTCCCAAAAATCAGATATTTTACAATCCAGGCCAATCGAATCCTCCTCAACACATAAAATAAATTCCACTAGTTTAAAATAAATTCCAGCAATCATTAAAAAAATGACTTCAAATCTATAATCTATAATCTAAAAATTCATAAGAATCCTATACTATTTCTACATTCCCTAAAAATTTACTCAATTTTTTTTCATAAAATAAACTCCACTAATTCAAATCAATATCTTCAAATCTAAGACCTCAAATCTAAAACCTACAATCTAAGTCTCAAATACTTCAAATCTAAACTCTATAATTTTTTTCTTTATATCATACAAAATCCTATATTATTTCTATATTCTATAAAACTCTTTACAATCATAAACTCCATACATTCTAATTATTCAATTAAACTTAAATCTTACCTAATATATAAACTTAGAAGAACTTAAACTTAATATATAAACTAAAAACTCTTTCTTTCGTTTGAGAATGCCAAAAACAAGGAAAGCTGATCCGTCGCTTTACGTCTGGAATGAGGAGGACACGAAGAAACGGTAGAAGCTCCTCTTTATGGGATGCCACTTAGAGCAGCTGCTGAAGTCTATAGTTTCATGTGATCAACTTCTAGCAGATATGCCACTACGTTTTGTAACAGAACAGATGAAGAAACAGAAGTCTACCTACACTGCCACCCATGACAACAGGCGAGTATTTACGATTGAGCAGGAGCTTCAACTTGAAGTATCCCATCCTTCAAGTATCCCGAATGCACTATGGTCTCTCCAGGAAGAGAGCCAGAGAGCTTGCATGGCTTATGGTGAAACGAAACGGACTTGCATATCCGTCAAGCTGGGACACAAAAAAGTTTGCAGCCAAAGACTGGTTGTACAGCTTTGTTAGAAAGCATCCCTTCGATTTCGCTTCGAAGACCGGAAGTATCCAGAGAAATCTTGGTTTCAATCGTGTTGCTGTTGACACTTTTTACATGAATCTCAGAGAGTTGTATTCAAAATACAAGTTCCCTGCTAGCCGGATCTTCAACCTCGATGAGACTGGGCTCACGAATGTCCAGGCCAAGTGTCAAGGAATGCTGAGCCCGAAGGGAGTAAAGCAGCTTGGTGCTACGACTTCCCAAGAGAGAGGAAAGCTGGTGACCATGGTTGGCACTATAATTGCCATGGGAGGATTTATTCCAGCCTTTCTGATTTTCCCACGAGCACGTTTTGTTGAAAGGTTTATTGATGGAGCCCCCCCCCCCCCACCGACTGCTGGAATAGCAGCTGGCAAGCATGGAAATTCTTGGATGACAAAGGATCTGTTTTTGTTGCATTTGGAGCCCTTTGTATCACATGCCCAACCATATCCTGAGAATCCTGTCTTGACTCTGATGGACAATCATGAAATTCACACAAGTTATGCAGGTGTTCCGTGGGCAAAGGAAAATAGAATACGTATATTTGCTGTCAAACCATACACATAATCAAGGGTACAACCTTTCGGAGTTTTGGCTTATGGACCTTTTAAAGAAGTACTTTTTGTATACTCCAGAGAACTGACTGAGACTTAATCCTAGATAAAGAATAACAGACTATGACATCGGTGAACGACGGGGGTTTACTCTTCCCAAGAATTTATCTCAGAGTACTATCACTAGTAGAATCTCATACCCAGTAATTTCCCCCCTGAATACTGGAGCGTGGCCCGAGTCTGACTTTCTTCCTGCTTTGCGACGAGAAGATACTAGTGAGCCGGGAAATCAGTCTGCCGCTGTTGACGAACATTTACTAGATCCGCAAGAGCTTCGGTTGAGCCAGAGTCCCAGTACTACAACCCATTCAACCTCGTTTGTTGTGCCAGAAGATATTATACCCCTGCCAAGAAGGGAAGCTAAAAACAGAATGACAGGCAGGAAGCCTGGAGTATCCAAGATATTGACTTCTACATCGGTGAAAGACTCGATCCAAGCTGCAGAAAAACGAAAGGAAGGCAAAAGAAGAGAAGAAGGATTTCAAGAAAAGCAAAAAAGCGGCTCCTGCCAAAAAGCCGAAGATTCAGAAGAAAACTACCAAGAGATTGCTGACGTTCAGTGACCAAAGCGGAGATGAAGCAGGACCAGGAGATTTTGAGCGAGACGACAATTCTGACAACCCGTTCTGCTCTGAAGATCTCCGATTGGCAGAAGAAGAGTCTGAGATTCCCAGTATTTGTTCTGGTGACTTTGTTCTAGTCGAGTACAAGGGAAAAAAGTGATCAAAATTCTACACTAGTGAAGTGCTTCAGGCCGAGCCAGACGGCTACACTGTTAATTTTATGAAACGAAACGTTCCAGCCTGGAGGTTTACCTTTCCGAAAGAGCGCGATGAAGCATTTGTCGATAGCTCAGAAGTAGTGATGAAATTGCCAGTTCTAATGGTCTCGGGCGGAATTAAAGGCATTGCCAAGATGATCAGCTTTGATGCAGACCTGACCGACTACTCTGTTGAATAATTTTTAAATAAGTCTATTGTATTTTTACAGTTTTATATCACAAAATATACGAAATTTTAATTGATTTATCATGGTGTCCCAAAGTACCCACCACCCTGACCCATAGTACCCGCACAAGTGGTACTCTGAGACAAAACAGGAACCCTCTGAAAAATAAGTCTTGCTAATTTTACAATGAGGAATAAAAATCTGAGAAAAATCCCAGTAAGAGCCAAATGATTTTGCGACAGATTGATGTTTGATACAGGAAAATCGGACTGTAAATGTAGGAGATATTGAGCTTTAAGTTGAACTTTCCCAGGGTTCCCGACTCTCCCCTATATGATTCCTTTGTCAGTTATATTAAAAACTGCAAAATGGCAACTAGTTAAAAAGATAAAAGTGGTAAAACTGAAAAAAATAAATAATATATACATTAACAAATGTTTAAAAAAATAACATAAAAAGGGGATAGAAAAAAAAGAGAGAGAGAAAAAAGAAAAACAAGCTGTTTCTTTTATCATGTAAGAGATAAGATAAAATTTATGTACAAATTAACAACTATTTATTATATCAGTAAAAAAGGGATAAAAGATTTCTTATACCGCAAGGTAGTACAAAGAATGGGAGATAAGGTGGGGATAGGCTGGGACACAGCTCGTGGAGGACAATTTCTATCAGGTACATGGTATTCAGGGAAAAGGTTCGCAGTACGGGGGTTCAAAAGTGCCAATTTACTAAAACAGAGGCATAAATTATTTCTTCTTCTCTCGAGGGTCTCTAGTTTTCAAATATTTAACAAATGCAAATATAGTAGTTACAATTAATTAATGATTAGGTCCCCTATATGAAGAAAAAAATTACCTCTAGAGAGGTGCCAGTCAATCGCTAGCAATGCTGCCTTCTCAAGAGGGTCTCCAATGATAGAACCGTCCTCTAGCAGAGCTAATGCATGACAGGATGCAAGTACTTGCTGCGTAGCATAAGGCGCATCAATTACATCGGTCACTTCCCCGTTCCTACTGAAGAGAATGGGAACTGATAGACAACACTTAATACGGTGAAAAAAATGAAAAGAAAAGAAGAAGACAACATCTAGGGTTGCCTAGGAAAATCATAAAGCTAGTGTTAAAACCCAAAGAAAAATATTAGTGGTGTCTATATTATTAAACCCTTTTCTACTTTTGCTTTGCCCTGGACCGAAGATTAGCAACAAACTTTTACCAAAAGGGTATATTGTGCAGCACTTTTAGTAATTAGTATACGATCTTCAGACCAACATAGCCCTAGTTCATAATTGTCGTATAAAAACCTTCCTAATTATTAATTAATGGCGATTTCTTAAAAAAAAGATAAAAAAGGACAGTTCATCCTCTTTTGTGAACTGGACCGTAAAATAGCAAAACTCTTAATAATTACATTTACGAAATTCATATGTATTGGAATCGCATAGCATGTTCCAGTTTAACGGCATATCGGCCCCCTTACCTTGAGGCATGAATATAGCACTAGGCTACATATAAATGTTCGCTGATCTTGAATTTCTTTTTCTAATTGTAATTATTTAACATTATGAAACGCCTGTCGCTGAAAAATACGTCCAGAAATAATACAAAACAAATAATACAAAACAACAAAATCAGCAAATCCTTTTGTATAAATCCTGGGGTCATGGCCATGCATTAGCGGGTTGAGATGCAGTTAAACTTGGAGCAAGTCTTTAAATTCAACAAATAGAAATTTTCTTAGTGTAGTGGAGTAAGAATTTTTTCAGTGTAGCGTTCATAAGAGGGCATACCGAATCCAATGGCCTCTCCTAGCTTACTGTGTCAAATACCTTGCATTTCCGTGCCAATTGTTCTAGTTATATGCACTTTTCTTAGAGCAAAACTGAGATTACAATTTTTAATTTTTCTACTCAAAGAAGCAATTTTCAATTTCGAGCTGGGTACAGTTTTCAATAATATACCATGCAAAAAAGTCCATGAAACTTTCCAGTTAAAAAAAAACTACCAGGTCTCAGCCACAGCACCCATCGAACCCTGGCCACTTATTCCCCCTCCCCTCCTGGCAGTTCTAGATATATTGTAGCCATCAGAGAGGTAATGGAGTATCACGTTACAGCCATTGGTTAAAGGAGTAATCTCCTTGCCCAAAATTGATCCTGGAGGAAGAGCATTGAGGATTAGGTTTTGAGCCCTGATTATTTATCTCATTTTTATAAAAAACTACTTAAAGACATCAAATAACTGGTGATCGCTAATTGTTCCTTTCATCGAATACTGTATTACGACGTCACCTATGACCCCTTGACTGCTAACACAGTATGGTTGCTTTTCTCTCTAACCTTCTTCACTATCTTTTACTCACTCTGCTTTTGAAGCGCTCCCTCTTTATTCTCTTTAGTATTATTTTTGCATTATATATTTTTTTCTTTTCTTTGCTGATAAAGGTAAACATTCCTGATTGTGTCGTGCATTGAAAATACAGTTTTGAATTCAAAACCTCCTCAAGGCACAAAGGTGTTAATGACATTTTGTGAACTAACTTTTTAGTGAAATAAACATTTATCTATGTGTTGTCAAAGTTTTTCTGCAAATTTAGAGTACACATCTTAAACTGTATATTAAACTAAATATAGAAAAGACATTGAATTTCTGTATCCTCAAAATTTTGAATTTAAGCCAGCAAAATACTACATTATTTTGGTACAGTTTACGCCACCTTAATTGCCAATTAAGCCACCTTTCAGTCACCCAGTTATTTAAGCCACCTTATTTTGGAGTCAACCCTCAAAACAGCTCAAACCAGGAATCTACGACATTCTGAAGAGCCAAGATTAATTTACCAAGATGATACAAAAATAATTATCAGGATTATTTTATTAGTCGATAAGATATAGCAGAACATCAAGACATGTCAAGGAAATGTGGAATGGATGAAAAATACCAAAGAATGAAAAAATGCAAAATAGATGACCATATAGACTATACCCCTGTAACACACGAATGACAACATCATCTACGAGAACAAAAGCAACATAAAAGTAAACGAACTTCAGCTGTTAATTGTCTCTTACAGTTGAAATAATTAATGATTACATTAGCCTACAGAACTTTTTTTCGGTTTAATAAGGCTGAGTAATTAATTTCTCTTCAATTTCTTTCAGCAAATTTAATTTGAAATCCTTTTTTTTCGAGAAATATGTCTGTATTTTAATTTTAAAATGAAAATCTTAAAAATACTATTTAATATCAATGCTAAATCCAATCTGAATTATTTTCGCGTAAATTTTTTTATTTCTTGAATTTTGTTCCTTTTTTGGGAAAAATTCAGAATCCTGGACTACTAAAAAAAAGTCATAATTGTATACAAAAAGTTTCTCACACAACCATGGGCGTAGGGAACGGGGGGCAGGGGAGGGCAGCTGCCCCCCCTAGAACTTCAAATTTACGCTAAACATTAACGAGAACTTTTCGTATGTTGGAATTTTTTGTTGGATGATACCTGGTAGATGGTTAAAAAAGCTGGAAATATACAGAAATTTCCAAATATCGTTTGCGATATCAACATTTACGTTTCGATCTTCAATATTGATTCTCGGTCCGATATATAGATAGGAGACTGGCCCACGATCGGCTGATTTTGACTTGTTCAATTCTCTATGAGTTGATTCAAGCGATAAAAAGTTGCTGAGCATGCCAAAGCAAAAGTAACTCATTCAATACCATGCTTGAAAAAGACAATTAGAAATACGCCGCCATTTTCCCACCTGGATGCCTCTGTATCCAAGTGGTCAAGAGTGCCAAACCTGGGCCACCCCGGCACTGGTTCGGCCGTCTCTGGCTTATGTTTGGCCACCGTACAAAAGAAAAAGAAAAGTGACCAGGGAAACATTAAAGCTTGTTTTTCAGCTATAAAATTAAGAAAGAATATGGTCAGCATAAAAAACTACAAAATGAATTTCATTAAGGTTAAAAAAAAAAAAAAAAAACTAAAGAGTAATAATTTCTAATTATACATTGACTGATCAACACCAAAAGTACGCCACTCCGCTAATCTTGGTGTTCTACCTGTCAGTGGTGGTAGTTTCATTTCAACTTCTGTCTTTAAGACAATATCCATCTCGTCAGTTAGCGCAAAGTCTCTTGCTCCAGTCTCTTCTCAAAAGTGGACCTTAAGTTCTTCAGTTGCTACTTTTTCAAATATCTTGTGGTCTGACCATGTGTTTATATAGACCTCCCTCCAAATCGTTAAAGAAAGCTTCTGCACAGTGATAGCTTAATGCCGTTGTCAGTCATAAGCTTGTACTTTTTGGCACTCTTACTGATAGAGTTTTAAGATAATCCATAAAATAACGGTACCAATCTTTACCTGTAATTCCTCCACTGTCTCCACTCCCTTTGCAGTTCCGTTATCCGGTACTTTTATACTCTTAATAATGGCATAAGTGTATGCAAATTTACACGCTTCTAGGGGAATACAGTCGAAAGCATATCAGCTATCGTATTCAAGTAAGTTTTTAGTCCTTTTTTTTGTTCTTCTGTAAATATTTATCATGTGTTGTAACAGGGTGTATGGAAACTTAGGTCCAGACTATTTAGAGGGATATTTAGCTTCTCAACCTTTTTTATGTAGTCTTGCAGTGTTCCTCTAGGGATAGCCATGGAATTTCTATAGAATAAAACTGACTTCTTGTGGAGTAAGAGAGAAAAAGCTACTATTTTGTTTTCTTCTGGATCACAGCCACTTATCATTCTTTTCTCTTCTGTTTTACTTTTAAGCATTTTATCTTGAATAAAATATAACAGGAAAAAATAATACTTCAGTTCACCTACTGTTCTGACAGGATTAAACAACGCCAGAATTAACACAGTTTTGGGTTTTAAGCTTGCCTTCAACCTTTAAATATGCTGTTTACACAGCCTTTACAAGCATAGCCCACTTTTGGACACCTTCGTATGGCATGCGGAATTTACCTCAGGTATTGTGGCCGAACAAGGGAGTTCGCCATCCCGCGGGATGAAAAAATTACTAACAGCAAACCGGTGAAGATGGCACGTCTCAGAAGCTGCCAAAACAGGCAAATAAAAAGGGAATTCAGTGCGAGCTTACAGCATGATTTTTCTAGTATTTGTAATTAGATATAAGCCTTCAGACAAAATTGAACAAAATTCTATAGTCAATCACCATAAAACGAGATCCAATGTAATATTCTTGATAAAAGTATTAATTAAGGTCAGACATTTTAAAAACGTGCACTACCATCTGTCAGAGCTTTTATAATCCACCAGAAGCCCCATAGGCTCTTATATTGAAACTGTTTGCTTTGGCTAAACATGGCCAGTCTCCCCTATACCAATTTTGATATTTAATTTTGCCCAACTGTAAACTTTTGAATTGAATTCTTAGAAGAAGCTGTTATCTAACCATAATGTGATTTGTATCAAATCGCTTTTGTGGTGTTTATTTTTTCTGGAAATTGGAAGTAGGATAGTGGGTCTCTTATATTATACTGTTGCAGGAAAAGTAGCACATGGAAAATGTTAAAGACCGAGATTCAGCGAAATATAGAATGACTAGTTTCTAAAGACCTATATTCAAAGGACCTCGGGAAGTATTAGTAAGACCCCTCCCCTTTCCATCACAGAAGCGGCTGCCCCCCTCTACACAAGATACTGCCTACGCCCATGCACACAACTTTGCATATCAAATTTGTTTCTAGAAGCCACAATTTTCCTTAAGGCCTATTTTTATTAAGAGAGCATTATTCCAGTTCTTTCCTTACTTTCTATGTTTATTATCGAATGATTTTAACTTTAATTAACTAAAGTGGAATAGGCACTTTTCTCGTTTTATTAAGGAATGACAAGGAATGTGTCCTTCTCTGTCAAACCAGGTTAGGGAATGATAACAACTTACAATACCACCAAGTTTTTATCCTTCCTTAACTTGGTTAGACAGGGAGGAAATCATTTCGTAGTAAAATAAGATAAGCTGGCCTATTCCTTTTTGGTTGACTAAAGCTAAAATCATTCCTTAATCAAAAGTAGAAAATAAGGAATGAACTGGAATAAGGCTCTCTTAACAAAACAGACCTTTAGTGAAAGAGTCCGATTTCGAGTAACACGCAACACATAAATTGCTCAAATATTAACACAATTGGACATTAAATAAATTCAAATTGTCTATCACATGAATTAGCTTTTAGAACTCTTCATTTTTACTCTTAAGCGACATTGCAAAGTTCCAAAGAATCATTATAAAACCAGCTACATGACGCTTATATCCCGTCAATTTTTCGCTATAAATTAGTTTGCACCGTCAAATAAGTCAAATAATCCACCCCCCCCAAATAAAAAAGCAAAAAACTTGTTGATTTAAAAACCGTATATGACGAAAAATGTTGGTCATTACCGAATACAGCTTAACCCTTCTGCTGCTCCGTCCGCATATATTTGCAAAACAGTTGATACCCCCCCCCCCCCACTCCGAACGACCAATTTCGCGTTTTTTTTGTATATAGTTTACTGCTCAACACGACTATTTTCGCCTTGTATTATTTACATTTAAACATCTGTGAATGTGTTCCAACCTGCAAAGTTAACAGGGTGCAATAGAATCAGTATTTATATATTTTTAGAGTTTACTGCTCATATGACTAATTTCGCCTAGTATTATTTACGTCTGCAAAGTTAACACTGCACATGCAACAAATTTTCGAAATAAACTTTCTTTGCATTTGAGTAATGAACACTTCATTTCACTCCCTTAGCGAATATTCTTATTTAAAAAACTAAAAATATGCTTGCTAACTGCTAAACACGAACAAACTCGCCTCATCTAAGTTCGTCAAACTGCTCTACACGTATAAATACGCAACAATAAAATTATAGCACACAGCGGACACGAAATCTCAAAAAGCGCGGGGCAGTCAAAGGGTTGAAAGGGTTAGTCAAAGTCAAAGGGTTGAAAGGGTTAGTCAAAGTCAAAGGGTTATCTTAAATTAGCAAAGATTGTCTACTAAGGTTTTTCAATTTCGGTCTATTTGAATCAGTCTATAGATACATAAAAAATACATAGGCTGAAATAGAAAATAGACTTACGGTACCAAACCAGCAATCCCTTGAACTACCAAAGCATCCGTGGTCAGTGTCCCAGTTTTGTCGAAAGCACATATATCAATTTTACCCGCAAAAGGAATCCTGAATGGCTCTGTGCACCACACCACTAAAACCAAAATAAATCAGAATGCTGATAAAGCTGATAAAGCATCATTATGAATGCTGATCAAGCAAAACAGACATGCAGGATTTTACCTCTGTTTGATTAAAAATATTGAAAAGCTGAGCGTTAAAGTGATTCACGTCACTTTTTATCACAAGTCTTGTGACACATAATATGCAACTATAAGAAATTTCCAAATAGACTCACGACTTTTTATAAACTTGTTTATATGCTTGTGTAATCCTTTGAACCAAAATGAAGCGAATTGAATTAGTTTTAGCACGAGACTCTCGAGTCCATAAATACGCAACATGCCTATGAGATACCGCATTCAGAACCTAATTTAATAAAATAGGTGGGTTCTACTATTGGGGCTGGGCCCCGCCAACAGTTGACGATCTTACGCGGAGAGCTTAAACCTGGTAAGTCTTGTAAGGCATCCAATCCAGATTCTTTCAAAAGATACCACCACCTTGGATGATATCGTTAGCTGTTCTGCATAAATTGAAGCAATGCTATATTTGAGCCAACGAGGCTTACTATAAAAAAAAGAGAGGTTTCAGAAATTATGACCAATAATAATAGTTATAACTAGAATTGAAGCTTCTTGTCGACAATATAGCAGAAACAAAATTTTTTGCGCTATATGCCATAGCGCCATTTTATACGCTATATACGCAATATTCTATCTTTAAATGTATGAAATTTACAAATACCAAAGAGATATCTGAGCTAAAGAGAACTTTTGAGTTGGAGAGAAGTCTATGTGATTTTTATTTTTGCAATTAGAGGCATATGAGCCTTATTTAAGCAATATATTACTATTAATATCACATATACTGAGCTAAAAACATAAGTTACAAAAGCAAAAACAGCATACTGAGTCCATGCTTTCAAAAGATTCTATTTGCTATTTTAAAGTTTGAATTCATTTTGGTAATTATTTGTGCCGAAATCATTACACTAAAATCTGAAAAATCATGGATCTTGATTTAAATCCAAGACCAGATCTTTTGCAAGTGTCCATTTTTAGTGCGTTCGAGCATCCCTTGTCCGACTTATAGGCTTATCACTAACTTCCCCGGATGTAATATCAAAAAAGATAACAATAAATATTTCTGGCAACTAGTTAACTGAAACGTTATGGGCAAAAAACAACATAGCTTATTTATAATATCCCCGAAGCTTAGCCTCATTTCAAAATTGCTCTCCCTTTTTGTTTTCTGCCTATAATTTCATGTGTTTGTTCCATTTTTAAAAAAGATGGAATTTTTTGTTTACATACGACATCACTTATCTGGATTTCCGGGAGTAGCAGGTGTAACTTATTCGAGAACTGATTAAAACTGTTTAAAGTAGTTATCCTCCTATGAGCTGAATGGGATACCCATTCAGCTGAGATGTCAACTCAATTTCAAGTTTTAACGTCCCTTTGCTTTTATCTAAAGATGAGAAAATGCTGCCTCTTGAAAACCACAGTGTTAAGGATTTCAATTGGAGGACATCTGTATCAGCAATAATAATAATAATAAAAAAAAAAACTGTCATTGGATGATGGTATAGCAAAATAAATATAAATGTAGAATTTTCCATCCTAAAGCTCCAAAGTCCTATTTATTCAAAGTATATGCCCATACAGAAAGGTAGGGACTTTCCTAGGAAGTCCCCTTTACTCCTCAATCTCTATCCACACAGAAAGATATTCCAACTGCTTGGTACCGTATGTTACTGAACTTCTCATTAGTTGATCATGCCCTTTTATTTCAGACTGAGCTAACTTTTAAAACATTGAAATCTTTTTCTGTTTTAAATTATGTTTTACTTCTTACTCTTTTTATTCGCACTTAATTTAAATTAAAAAAACTTCCTTTAAACTTGTGTTTTTTTTCTTTTATCTTTCTTCTTTCCCATCCTTAATTATTGGATTTGACCAGCCATATTTTATCACTTTGACTGCTTTTCAATATTTTCCGACAATTTTTTTTTATGAGTACCTACTTTTCAGCCTAGATATCAATATAAAAAAAAAGAAATCGCCATTTTAGGATGAAAGTTGATTAAAAACTGGGATGTGGTATTAGGGTTGGCCCTGGTTAAGTATTTAGGGTTGAAGAGGTTACGTGCTGAGCTTGAGCATCGTAAGTGCCGCATGGTATCAGCTAATGGACATAAACAGGTCTGCGAAGGGTGGAGAGGATTTCCCCCTAGGAGGATAAAATAAAAGTTCAAAATAGGAATAAAATCCTTTTTAATAGACAGTGTATAGAAATTCACAAAAATACCAGATATTTCGGTCACATATACAGTGACCGTCATCAGTAGTAAAACTAAGCAAAAACAATTTAAAACAAAAGTTTATATATGAAATCAAATAAAACTACATATTGTTTAATTCTTTTCAAAGCAAAGGCGGAAGCTAGCCTCTTTGACCTTCTTGGATTCAGTTCATTAGTGTTTAATGGTATAAAATTTGGACAGAGGTCAACTACATTGGGTGAATTGAACTTTACTCTTGTCAGATTTTAATAAATTATCATAGATAGAGTTCAGCCCAAATTTTTCTTTAAACCCCGATCCCTAGAAATCAAAGAGACATCTCCGAAATTATCTACCCCCTAGGAGAGGGGGTGGGGGAGAAGAAAGACAATGAAAAACCTCACTTTATGCCTAGGTGACTGTGTAATTGTTCTCCTTTATCCTTGAGTTTATTTTTTAGTGATTGAACTCGCAAAGAGTATTTTACTTTCTGGTCTAAAACTATTCAATACCAATACAACTTTTCTTTACCTATTCTTTCTTTATTCTATTATTTAATCTTTATTTATTCTTTATTCTATTCTTTCTTTACAACTATTCTTTATTCTTTAAGTTTCATAGACATGAAACTACATCATTTTCATTTTAATGTATAGCACCTTTAAAGTGCTTTAATTTGTTACCATTAGACCTATTAATTGTAAAACAAATTAAACTTATAGCAGCCATAATTCATCGTTTTTTATTAACATCCATTCCTTCTTATTGTCGTTTTAATTGTCTATCAAAATAAAGTAAGATTTGAAGATTCCAATAAGCTCATCTGAACTCTTGAAATAGGAAACTTATTTAATTAAGGTACTCTGGACGGGAGTGTCCTTTTAAGCTGCTAAAGACCACTACTTCAGTGGAAACGAAGTTGATGGTAAATGAATGATTTATTTTCGATGGGTTTAATTGCAAAAAAGTTACACAAAATACAAGCTGAGGAGTTTCTTTTTATTGTTTAATTTCAATTAGTTTTACTATTAGAAAATTTTTGGTTGCTGGATATATTAGAATAAACCTGTTACACCCACCAAAATAAGTAAAAAACCACCAAAATAGAATTCTATCTAAGCCTCTGTTTATCGTAATATGGCGCTAACTGCCTTGATTTTGTTTTTTGGCAGTCCTTTTATGAAAAAAAAAAAAATCCTTCGAATGGTAGGGGAAGGAAATCTTGATAAATATTGGACGGTAATGTCTTTAGTTTTACTTGTCTTAGTCTTTCGCTACCCCTCTCTCTTCTCATTATTCTTATTACCTGTTGCAAAACCCGCTATGCAGTAACTAATGGACACGACAAAAACAGAGAACAAAAATAAAAAAGAGAGAAAAAAGAGAAAACAAAAAATTGTTCGCAAAAATTATTTAACAACTTTTGTAAACAATAAAATTCTCCACTTCGTTTAATGAGATTTGATTCAATTTTGTTTCTTTCGTACGAATGTTTGGGAAAAAATATTGCAGTTGATTTTAGATAACTGCTAATTAAATGACGTGTAATTAATTTAATACATATTTAGTTCTGTCATTTTCAAAGCATACTTTAAAAACAGAAAACTGTACATCCAGTTCATCAATCGATGACGTCATTAAACTTTGGTCGTCTCCAGTCAGTCTCATTGAAGCAACAGCCTTGTATTTACAGTCGATACTTACCAAGAATATGCTTTAGTATCAGAATTTGCAGCATTAAGACATTAGCTATATGCATACCGTGCCATTTCTGGTGGATAACTACATAAAACGCAAACACGCATCAGGAAGGTGATTGTCCCTCTCCCTCTTTGAAAAAATTCCTGGCATCATCTGTAAGCAGGCTCCCGATTTTGTGGTGGATTACAGCCCCTTTAAAAGAAGGCTATATGCCGCTTTCAGCTGTTTTGTATCTTGTCAAGCACTGTTATTTCTGGAGGCAAATGGTGGAACGAAGCTTCGTATGAAAGATCAATAAAATATTTCAGCCGCTATTACCAATAATAACGGTTATAGTTGGAGGTAAAATGTGTTATTTTCAATTAGACACAGATAAAACTTTAGCGCTATGACAAGGATTGCATGCATCCTTCTAATGTATCGACCCTTCTAGTAATTTCAATTCATCTATTGTTTTATCATCACTCTTTACTTTTGTAAAAACTAGTTGTGTGTATACTATTACATCTTACAAAGCAATGTTGCCTCTAATAAGTTCGAATAATAAACGTTTTGATGGAGGATTTCAACTCTCTAAGATTAAAATTGAGAGCTCAATTGTGTTTATCAATAATCTTTTTTCAATCTTAATACAGATTTGATATTTCAGCATTAAAGCTTTAAATTCTTGTTTTGTTGCATCAAACCCCTTTCCTCAAATTGTTACATTGAACTTTATTTCCTTATTCCAATTCGCTTATCTGTGCTAAGGAGATGGCCTCTAAATCTTAATTTGACCGAGAATGTCAACAACGCCTTTTACATTACCACACAACATTATGCTCCTCCTTTACCTTAGCCTTTCAAACAAGGTCAATTATGAATGGAGGGTGTAAATCGACTTACTCAATTTGGCCAATGCAGCAAGAGACGAGTTCACAGCTAAAGATAGTTCAATCGGTAGCTCAGGAGGTACAACTGAAGTAAGGATAAGAGTGCACTCTAAAAATAATTTATATCTATTTCGCTCTGGATTTCTCGACCCTAAAAAAAATAAAACGATCATTTGTAGTTTAGAATAAGTTTAATTGATGGCATTGCTTAATTGCTTATTTGATAAAGTTTCTAAAAGCCAAATGAGCCTTGTCAATATAATATATAACAATCCAAAGCAACAAACGCATCTTCAATAACATTACATTTAATTAAAAAGAAGAGAGGTTATAAGATGCATTCACTTGTGAGTATGACGAAGAAAATAATGCACTAAAGAACTAAGAAATTTCTGCCAGGAATCGAATTTCGTTTTGGCTGCCAAACTTCGCGTCGACCTACGGAAATTGTCTTTATTTCGATAGTAAATATAATTGCTTCTGTTTCGAACCCGAGCTGACAAACGTGCTTTTACAACCAGAAAGATTGTGTTAAAATCATTTTAAGATTAGCAGTCATAAATTTTAAAGTACCAAGGGCATTAAAAATAAAGACATTTCCCCCCTGGACCCATATAAAGTTTATTCAAATCTGGAAACCAGTTTTCAAAAATTTTTCTCTCGGTTGCTTCAAAATCATGAAGTTATTACGGCAGTATCATATTTTGTCAGTATTGTCACGTTGAATCGGAAAGATAAATGAGCAAAATTAATTAGTTAAATTTGAAAACAATTTTGTCCGTAAAATATCAAAAAATAAAATCTGCTGATTCCAAAGGCAACTATGCCTTCAAAGGACAGCTACAGTATCTTAAGATGGTTGGTGCTATATTTTAAGATTTTTGTCTGCTGATATTTTACCCACGTTTCTTTTGTTTTAATTTTGCATTTGCAAGTATCAAAACTACATAACTCCACATGGAAATTTTTGTCTAGAAATTGAACTATTTTTATTAATTTAATATATACACGCTAGCTTAGGTTTCCACTCCAACTAGACTGCATTAGATTGAACTTCAATCTAATTCCAACAATTAGACTTCATTTTCACTGTCCTTGGCTCCTTAAAGAAAACTGGAAACCATATTTGTTCGGCTATTTTTCACCCTCATTTTCTTCTTGACCCAGTAACAAGACTAAGTGTTTTCTGCCTCAACTGGCATCTGGAACTTAGATGCTACGTGGAATTATTGTCCACGTTGGTTCATTATTTTTTATAATCAATCAAAGTAAATTTGGTCTTATTCTTGGTTATCAATGGGAATGGTCCCATCAATGTCTATAAAGTCTGTCGTGTATCATAGGCCGCGCAATAGCGCTGCCTAAGTAAAAAGCAAAGTGGGTACAATGTATTATTATTTTTGTTCTGACCAAGGGACTCCGTATAGAAGGAGTTGTCGGAGAAACTTCAAAAGGAGCTCATTCGATCGGAAATTGAAAGTTCTAGTATCTTTTTTAAGAGTCAAAAGTGATTAGAAGGTAACATGCCACATCTCCCCCCCCCCCCCCAGTTATGCTAGTTGCCAATTATTACCATGCAAGTTTTTTATGGAAGGGCTGGTATTCTAAACTTCGAAGGGGGCTCATTCGATTGGAAATCGGAAGTTTTAGTACCCTTTATAAGAATCAAAAGTGATCGGGAGTGAGCCTGACCCCCCCCCCCCATGCCCTCTTTTTCCCAAAACATCCGATCGTAATTTTAAGATGGTCCTGTTGTTCAAAATAGTCCAAAGGTCACATAACAAAGCCTCCAGGGTTGATTCAATCCCTATATGCTTATAAGTTTTTCATAAAATGGGTGGTCGTATAAACTTAAAATGGGGCTCATCCGATTAAAAATCGGAAGTTCTAGTGCTTCCGATCAAAATTTTCAGATAGCTATTTTGTTTATAATAGTCCACAGGTCGTATAACTATGCCTCCTTGGTTAATAAAACCCCATAATCCTATGGGGGCAGTAAGTTATCCAAGCTGCCAATTGTTAACACAAAAGGTTTTTACGGAAGGGGTGGTTGTGTAAACTTCAGAAGATGCTCATTCAATTTGAAACCGAAAATCCTAGCTCTCTTCTTAAGAGAATAAGTGATCGGAGGGCAACCACTCATCCCCCTTCCTTTTCCCCCAAATGCTTCCGATCAAAATTTTGAGACAGCCATTTTGTCTAAAATATTCCGAAGGTCAAATAACTATGGTTCCAGGTTTAATAATTCCCCAGCCCTCGGGACAAGGGCTACAAGTACTTGCTGTCCATTGTAAACATATAAGGTTTTTATGGAAATAATGGTCGTGTAAACTTTGGAGGGGGCTCATTCGATAGGAAATCGAACGTTCTAGTGCCCTTTTTAAGACTCATCAGTGATCGGAGGGTATCCAGCCCCTCCCCCCTCAGGTTCTTTTTTCTCCAAGTGCATCCGACCAAAATTTTGATATAGCCATTTTCATCAAAATACTCCGAAAGTCAAATAACTATAACTCAGGGGTTCACAAATTCCCCCAGCCCCTTGGGAAAGGGCTGTAACATCTGCAAGTTGCCCATAGTTAACATATTGTACGGTTCCGTTGAGGGGTTGGTCGTATACAGTTTGGATGGGGCTCATTCGATTGGAATCCCGGTAACACCCTTCAATCTGGATGCTTTGTTTTGGATGTTTTGTTCGAGGGGGGTTACAAAAACATCTACAAAACGCATCAAAATTTTTTGTAGCCTTTTTACGAGTAGAATTATCTTTGGGTGATGGTGGAGGGGGGGGAGCTGAAGCCCGGTGAACTCTTCACACTGGATGCACATTGAGTTTTTATTTGACAAAACTTTCATTTTTTTTTAAATTTTACTTTCGCTTTGAAATCGCTTAATATATATATATATATATATATATATATATATATATATATATATATATATATATATATATATATATATATACTACTATTACTACTACTACTACTACTACTAACAACTCACCGCAGCACCAAGCCGCATAAGGCCAACACAGCTACTCCCGCTCCTCATCCATCTCGATATATTCAGAGCCTCACTTCTTACACCCTCCCACGAAGTTCCCATTTCCTTTAAATCTTTCTTTATGACTTTAATTCAGCAAAGCCCGAATGACACTCGCGCTACAATTGGGGTACAAGGGGGACGATTTCTATGTTCATATATCTAGTAATTACAGTTAGTTTTGAGTTTCAGTTGAATATCTGTTTTATTTTTGGCACATTACAAGTTCATTATTGGTTTTGTTTTTTATCAAGTTTGTTTGTTTTATCGATTTCCTTCAGCTTTAATGTCTGTTTCTTTTATCTATAATTGGGGTACAAGGAGGACGACTTCCCAGTTCATATATCTAGTGATTTATGTTCATTTTAAGTTTGAGTTGAATATCAGTTATATTTTTGGTACATCATAAGTTAACTCTTGGTTTCATTTTTAATAAGTCTAAAATCTGTTTCTTTTAACTTCAAATTCATTGCTCATTACAATTTCTGGAAGTTTTTTTTTGGCTCTTCATAGCTTCGCTCTTTAATTTCGTTAAAAAACACTTGTTTTTTTTAATTAATACTGATAGACATCAACATATATTTCTTCCCCATGGCTTTCTGAAACCGAACTTTGGGTTAAAAATAAGGCGTTTTCCATTGGCAAACCAGATTCTTAAACCAAGATTGAAAATTATCGGAGGAGCCAAGAAGTTCATAAGACTGGATTGTTGCATTGCAGCCTCTGGAACGTTGAGTTTATAAACCTGAATCACGACTGGGCCAAACCAACTATCCCCAATCTAGATTATGAACTTACAATCCTGATTGCCATTGGAACTTAAGTTTCATAATATGGATTATCAGGGGAATGATAAATTTTACAACGCAGATTAGAATTTTGAACTCGGTTTCTCAGTGGAAAAGGCTTGTAGTTTCTAGAGAGGAATCTAACTCAGACGAAGTCTCTATTTTAAGCCTACTGAGCCTGCAGCAGTCGTGATAGTCCGATCCATAAAAGCTTTTCTGCCAAGTCTGTGCCGATTATCTATAAAGATAAAAGACGCAAATATATACATATGCACTATAAAAGAATTCTACATAGACAATAATCAAACCTTCGATCCAGAGGTAAGCGGCGGCTGCAATGGCAAAAATCAGCAAGAATAGGATAAACAGGAACGTTTCTAGATTATTAGCAGTAACTCGCTTAACCCCAAAGAGGATAGTTCTTAAAAGCTTTCCTTGGGAGGTATCAAATCCAGTGCGTAGAACAAAAGCTAAACAGCCATTTTCATGGCCTGAAAAAAAATGTGACAAATATAAATAAAAAAAAACAAACTTTTTATTAAATGCCAAAATTCTACCAAATATCGCAGAAACATTATTACAAATAGGTTTTTTTTTCCGAATTTGACTTTATTTTTCGACACGAATTTAATATATTTTGCTCAATATTATAGGGATAACAGGCCGACCATTATTTTCATTCATTTTCTTGTATTTCATATTATTAATGAACATATTGGATTTATTTTCTAAGCTCCTGGGTCACAGATTTTGTCTTTGTCAGATATTTAATGTTAATGTTTAATTTTTAATCATTTAAACGATCATGTCTAAATGTTACTTTTACAATAACACTATTTAAAGTACGTTTTGCTATGTCCAGTGTTTCAAGTCTCCTACAACACTAACTTGAACAAAGAAACTAGGAGCTCTACAGAAAATTCAATTATATTTACAAGTTTGTCTTGAAGATTTACACAGATATTCCAAGATAATTTGGACAAAAAAATATGGGCGACCACAAGATTAGGAATTCACTTTCAAAAAGCTTAAGCAGCTTGGTAAGAAACTCGTATGTTAGACGTTGAGTAAAAAAAAAAAATCCTCATTGTAATTATACAACTTTGCAGCTAACACCATCTACAGCCAGTTTATATTAGAACAATAAATACAGAGGATACTTCATCTCTTAAAATGTGCTAGAAGCAGGACTATAAAAATCTATCCTTGAGTCATGTTTGGCTCCTTTAAAGAAGGTTGCGTTGCAGCCATGAAACTTCATTCCAGGACAAGCGTAACGGGATCGGTAACTACGTCCGGTCCCTGCAAATCCCTTATTGAAAAAAAAAATCAGTGCAGCCTTAGATACAACTTATGAAGACCAACGGTCCTATTTATCACGATCGAATCCCTAAATTGGATAGCTCAGCGTCTATACCAAAAGCGACCGTTGCTAAGCCAACTCCTAAACTGAATGAAGCAACTATAGATCATGGTTGCGGCATCTACCGGAACCTAGTAAAGAACAAACTCTAGCCTGTAGTAGCCAAATATTGGATAAAGTGTTTTGAAAAAATAACTGTCAAGCGAGGGAGAATCGCCGTTTGAAGCAAATTCAGGAATGGTACCTATTATAAGTCTGAATGAAGAATCTCACTGTGTTTTATTTTGTTGTAACTGCCAGTGTGTTCAAAATAAATGCATTTTGAGCTGATTTATTAAAAAAAAATCTAATTTGCTGTTTAAAAAGTAAAAATAAATATGGACTTCCTGAATAAATGCAACCAGGTTTGTTTCCGGTGCGGATTTCCTCGGTTCTAAAAATTTAATTGAGATGACTTCAAGGGCTAAAATTTTGAACAGATCATAATAATAATAAAAATGGTCAAGAGAGTCAATACAACCCGTTTAGCTACCCTTGCCCCCACCCCCATAAAGTAAAAACTAAAATATACTCGACCATCCCATCCAATACAACCCCAAAATACCAAAAGCGACCATTGCTAAGCCAACTCCTAAATTGAATGAAGCAACTATAGATCATGGTTGGGGCATCTACCGGAACCTAATAAAGAACAAACTCTAGCCTATAGTAGCCAAAAATTGAATAAAGTGTTTGAAAAAATAACTGTCAAGCGAGGGAGAATCGCCGTTTGAAGCAAATTCAGGAATGGTACCTATTATAAGTCTGAATGAAGAATCTCACTGTGTTTTATTTTGTTGTAACTGCCAGTGTGTTCAAAATAAATGCATTTTGAGCTGATTTATTAAAAAAAATCTAATTTGCTGTTTAAAAAGTAAAAATAAATATGGACTTCCTGAATAAATGCAACCAGGTTTGTTTCCGGTGCGGATTTCCTCGGTTCTAAAAATTTAATTGAGATGACTTCAAGGGCTAAAATTTTGAACAGATCATAATAATAATAAAAATGGTAAAGAGAGTAAATACAACCCGTTTAGCTACCCTTGCCCCCACCCCCATAAAGTAAAAACTAAAATATACTCGACCATCCCATCCAATACACCCCCAAAATACAAAAAGCGACCATTGCTAAGCCAACTCCTAAATTGAATGAAGCAACTATAGATCATGGTTGGGGCATCTACCGGAACCTAATAAAGAACAAACTCTAGCCTATAGTAGCCAAAAATTGAATAAAGTGTTTGAAAAAATAACTTTCAAGCGAGGAAGAATCGCCGTTTGAAGCAAATTTAGGAATGGTACCTATTATAAGTCTGAATGAAGAATCTCACTGTGTTTTATCTTGTTGTAACTGCCAGTTTGTTCAAAATCAATACATTTTGAGCTGATTTATTAAAAATAAATCTAATTTGCTGTTTAAAAAGTAAAAACAAATATGGACTTCCTGAATAAATGCAACCAGGTTTGTTTCCAGTGCGGATTTCCTCGGTTCTAAAAATTTTATTGATATGACTTCAAGGGCTAAAATTTTAAGCAGATCATACTAATAATTTTATAAATGGTCAAGAGAGTCAATAAAACTACTTGTCCCGGGTAAGCTACCCTTCCCCCCCCCCCCCCACAAAGTAAAAACTAAAATATACTCGACCATTCCATCTAATACGACCTTGAAATTTCAGAGGGGTCCCTTAACCTATTAATTTATGCCCTTAGAATTACTTGAGATATTGAAGCTGGAAATACACCCTTTTGAAAACCTGGTTGCAAATAGTAAGTTTTAATTTAGCTATCCCCCCCCCTCAACATTTTCTGTAAGTTTCAACTTAACACCCTTAATTGTTCCAGAAAATTGCCGATACCTGATTTTGAAAACCTGGATGCACAGAGTGTATTTGAATTTCGTTCAACAGGTCCCTAAACATTCCATGAAAGTTTCAACTTAATGCCCTTAGCCATTCCTGAGATGCTACAGACACACCATTTTTACAAATTGTATACCAAGATTGTCTTCGGATTTAGTTCAAAACCCCCTTAGCATTCCCTGAAAGTTCCAACTAATACCGTTATCTGTTCCCGATAACACGAGCCTTTGTTTTTGCTTTTTTGACCACTTGATAGACATATATAGTAACACCTCCATCAACATTCCCTGAAACGTGGATTCATATATTGGGCTTTGGTTTGATTCAATATCCCCAGAAAGTTTCATGTAAGTACCCTTAGAAGTTCCTAAAAAAAATGCAGATACGTCCTTTTGACATTCTGGATGCACATAGCGTATTTTTATTTAGTTCAACACCCCTGGAAGTTTCAAGTTAATACCACTAACAGTTCCTGAGATAATGCGGAGAAGACCTGGTAGTAAACTAGATTTACTTGAATGACTGGCAATAGTGTCAGTCCAAAGGTATAGATGAGGGAGTCGATCTCACCTAAGGTCTTGCAGGAGGCCTATTACCCGTTCCGAGTCGGGACAAGGGAAAGTCAAGCAAAGCAGAAAACTGTTTTGACAGATATTCAAGTTCATAACAAATACTTGAACCCAAATGGTGATGGGAAACAGAGACAGAAAAGCTAATGAGAGAAATGGAAACTGCTTGCGACTCCTACAAAGATCCCGAGAAAAATCCAAGAGAACCGACTTTACAGTGAACAAACGCAGCTTTTGGTTCCCTTCCAAAGTCATAGATTTCTGATAACTGTTTTGCAAAAAACATCTGAAAAAGAACATACTCTAAAAGGATTATCGTCCATCACTGCTGCGGCTCAGCATGGATCTCCTCCATTTGCCTTAGGATGAATAATCAGGTAAAAAAAAAAAAAAAAAAAAAAAAAAAAAACAGAAATTACCACAAAAAGAGAAAAATTCCACCCCTTAAGGCCTCTAATGGCTAGAGTGTCATATAACCTTTACTAAAAACTATTTGTATTATAAATAGTGTTAAAAAAAAAGAAAAAATCACAATGCTAATCATTTACATAAACAGCTACAACAGACAAGGTGTCCTTTGCGGTAAGTGAAAACTAAACGCAACATCGTCATTTGCGTCATCTTCAACATCGTCTTTTCTATTTACTAGAAAATACATAGAAAATCATAATATTAATCAAGACTTCTCGACAAAAAACAATTTGATTTATTTTTTTTTATTTTGAAAGGACACTTTTTTGTCAGAGCCTTTCTTTTGATTCTATTTTATTCAAAAGCACAAGAAATTGATGCTTAAATAAAATTTTAAAGTAAAACTTTGTAATTTTTGAAAGGATCTGTTTACTATATTAAAGCAATTGAAATTGACAAAACAATATATAATTCACCAATTGCTATTCTATGTATTTGAAAATAATATAATTAGAAAAATATTACTTTATAATACGTTGATGAAACCAAATTGACTTTTGAAACCAAAAGTTCAAATAGGGATAAAATCCTTTTAATAGACAGTGATTTTCACAAACAGTAATAAAATTTCACAAAAAATACTCGATATTTCGGTTACATATGCAATGACCGTCATACGGTCACTGCATATGTGACCGAAATATCTAGTATTTTTTTGTGAAATTTATCACTGTTTGTGAAAATCACTGTCCTATTTGAACTTTTATTTATCGTCATGCAAAGGCAGTACGGTCTCCGACATTAAATTGAATTTTTAAAAATTATTATATATAGCCAAAGAATTCCTAGAACTTAGAGATTTTTTTATTTCTTTGACAAAGAACAACTGTTTAAAATGGAGTTTTGTGAGTAAAACACTTTAGGCTTTAGAATGTTTAATAGGGTGACGGCTCTACTCTTATTTGTGATAATTTTGAAAGTAAAAAGGGATCTTGAAACCAAAAACAAACAGAAGTTATTCTATATATGAAGGGGGCCTGATGCACAGCCTTTACGCAAAGGCTTTATCTTTCATCCAATGCTTCAATGAACTCTGTAAAAGAAAGGTAATGGGCAAAATTTTTGATTTTTACTAAAAACTTTTAAAAAAGTAGGGCTTATTTAGTAACATGCACTTTATACGAAATATTTTTAGCTAATTAACCTTTGCGCAATACCTGAAGAGTGGGGGTGAGGGTGCCTAGGATAAAACCACCCCTAATATATCTTTATGTTTAATTATGATAAGTTATGTTTGCTCAAAGTTTTAAATTACTCTTAACTGTCACCAGAAAGACAATATTTATGAATTTATACCTTTAAATTGGGATGTTTTAGAGCCTTGAGTATGCTGGACAATCTTAGTTCCGCCAAAGAGTACATGGAGTTTCCCATCGGCTTCAATGTCAACTATCTTGTCCGGATCATATTCCCCATTTTCTAGGGATTCTTTCATCTGAGGAACGGACTCACCTATAAAAGTGGAATTGCATAAAATTATTGTAATAACTGGGATTCTAAGAAAAAGATGTGTGTTTTGAATCTCAGGGACTAACATCTTTAAACTTTAGGTTAATATTAGCCAAAAAAGTTACCATAAAATATTTTAATTATAAGAAACAGTCCTTAAAAAAGAAAGAAAAAAGAATATAATGTAATTGGAGCTATTTGTAATTTTTCAGCTTATTGGCCATTGATTTTCCCAGCCTTTTCCGTTTAATTTTTTTGGAAAACTAAATGATGGACCAGTGAAACTTTATATTTACATTTGTTCATCACTACTGGAATATAAACATTACTATAAAAATATTTTTTGGAATTTACAGGGTGCATATAAATCGTGCCAACTTCAATAGGAAAAAAACCCATCAAATACATAAATGTAAACATGAAAATAATTGAAAGTAAATACAAATACAAACTTCAGGAAAATTTCGTTTCTATTTTCCAGATTAATAAGTTTCAAACATAGAAACCCCGTAATTATACTATACGTTTCATTCTGCTGTTATAAATTTTCACCAAAAAGAAAAATTTGTTTTCTGCCTTTTTGTTTCAGGGTGCACTGGTAAAATTTTTTCCTCAGACGCCCCCTTCCCTCCCCCCAAAAAACAGAGATTTTTACTAGTTTTTACTCCATTTTATCCTAGACTAATACTGTGCGCACAGTCTTTTTATATTTTTAATTTAAGTAGGTGGTCTTTGTCGACTCTTTGTACCCAACCCTGCTGCTGCTTCACCCTAGATACCAGAAGCTTTTACTAGTTTTCATTCAGTTTTGTCCTACCTAACATGGGACGTTCAGCTTTTTTTTATTCTTTATTCTAAGGATACGGTCTTTATTCCTTTATAGGACATGCCAATTCCGTCAAACCTGCTCTTTCATCATGAGCGGAGCCAACTCACTTCGTTCATAAACAGTTGAGCAGCATAATGTTTGTTTTCAAACATAATATATTCTTTTTATATATTTCTTGGAACCATTGTAGCCTTCAGGTACAAGTGTTCAAATCACTAAACAGTAGCGACGTCAATGGCGAACCAAGGCCAATAACTACAATCACAAAAAGCCCAATCGAAGTGAGGTTCATTTGCAAAGGCCGAAGGCCGGAGCTACTGAGTATATACACTTGAAGTACAATGTTCGTCTCTAAGCTGGAAACTCAAAATTTTGCAGCAAATTTGGAATCTTGAAAACCGGAATTAAAAAAAAAGAAAAAAAAAGAAAAAAAAATAATTATTATGACAGAGAATTATAACAGAAAAAATCTATTCGAGAAAATGACTTGAAATAACCATCATAATTTCAGTCCTTTTCACACCAGTACTTCACGATTTTGGGGAGCTTGAAATCAAAGTAGAGGATAACACCAGATAAACACAAGCCTAGATCAAGAAAAAACTAGTTCGCATGCAGACAATGATTCGCATAGTGTAGGTACCGAACTCTTTATTTTCTGCCTTCTGCCGGGAGTGCTACGCATTGGTTGGGGCATATCATCTGACACCGTGTGAAGAGTAGAACAAGAGTAGTTCAGCTCAAAATCATCAGCTAAGCAACAGTCCAATGCTGAGGGCCGCTGCGCCTTTACCTCCTTGAAATATGCCCTGAACGACCACCATGAAGGTAACTTTAAAGGCTAAAAAGGGGCATTTAACATAATGTTACTTTCCATCAAGTATGGTTGAAATTCAATGATCCCTTCTATTAGATGTCATAACAAAAATTTATGGACCATTTTTCTTTGCAATGGTCAGGTTGCCTCTGCATAGGTCACAGCTAGGACACTAGCTCTTACTTTCACTAAGTTTGGCTAGGATCCAACGTTCATTTCTAGAAGACGTGCTGATGACAAGAATTGAGGGTGTCCCCTGCCTCCAGTCCCAAAAGAGGTTGCAATGGGCAGAAAATTCTCGAAAAGCCCAGTTACGTCACTAGCTCTTACTTTCCGGTGATCTGGGTCGAGATCAAACTACCCCTTTAAACGTTTGCATTACCCCAAGATATTACAGTGACTATTCCTTCTCCCCCACATGCGCACATAGATATTTGACTTGAAAAAGGCTGAAGTTAGAGTTTTGAATTTGATTAGATCTTGGATTACGTCCTCATCTCCAATCGGTGTAACTGTGACAAGATGGTTTAGACCAGAATGAGAATGGACCCTTAAGATATACAGCTATCATACTTACTCTTGATTCTAACCAAGTTTGGTTGAAAATTCAATAGCCCCTTCACCTAGATTGACAAGAATTTAGAATTTTTCCCTATCTTCCCCTAAGAAAGTCTTATCAAATAGGATCCCGAAGACATAATTTCGGGACACATTTTTACTTTCAAAAAGTTTACTGAGATCCGACTATCTGATCTGGCATTTGTCCAAATAAAATGAGTATCCTCCCCTTTCTCTCTTCCTGCAAAGAATGGATTGTATATTTACACCCAAAAGACCCAGAAGGGACGCTTGCTGCTGCTTCACACAAAGTTTAATTGAATTCGGACAATATATGTTGCTGAATGCTCTGATAACAAGAATTTAGATTCCTTCATCAGCCCCAAGGGTTGGATCAGCCAAGAAACTCCAAACAGTGCAGCTAGACACTTGCTCTGGCTTTCCAGGTTTAGTCAGGATCCGAGAATCACTTGCAGCAGATGCCCTAATGACAAAAAATTAGAAATTCCCAGCATCCAGGTTTTAGATGAGATCAGATTGTGTATTGACAGCCTAAATGTACAAATGGGTCACCTTTTACTTGATTAATCAAAAAAACTTTCTCCACAAAATAATTTTTTCAAAGAAAAGTAAAGAACTCCATTACACAAAAAAATGAGCAAAAATAAAATCAAATAATCTACCAAGCGTGAAACTACCACAAAAAAGCATCGATAAATAAATTAAACCCAAAACGAACAGAAATTACAATAATTAACCGAGTCAAACTCAAAACGAACAGAAATTAACATAAGTTGGGCGCAAAACCCCTATGCCTTCCCAGGGCCAGAACAAAATTTGCACTTTACTGAAAAAATTTAAATGTTTTTACTTTTATAACTTTAATAAATCAAATAATGTTAACATTTTGAATAACTAAATGTCAGTATATGTATATTAAACTGACAATGCACATTCATTTGTGTTTTTTCAGTAAAGTACAAATTTTGTTTTGGCCTTGGGAAGGCATAGGGGTTTTGCGCCCAACTTGTGTTAATTTCTTCTCGTTTTGAGTTTGACTCGGTTAATTATTGTAATTTCTGTTCGTTTTGGGTTTCATTTATTTATCGATGATGAAATGTGGTAGTTTCACGCTTGGTAGATTATTTGATTTTATTTTTGCTTTTTTTTTCTTTTTTTTTTAATGGAGTTCTTTACCTTTCTTTGAAAAACTTATTTTGTGGAAAAAGTTTTTTTTTTTTATTAATTTCTGTTCGTTTTATATTGACATAGTCTTTTCAGGGAAAAGAAAATAATACTTTAAACCTTTTCATTTTTTAAGATTTTATAGTTTGGCCTGCTATTTGTATGCTGGAGAAAAATTTTCAGCAATTTATAACAACATGCACCCTTTTAAAAATCTGGACACAAATAGTACTGTTTAATTTAGTTTCATACCATCTCTAGTTGACCTGAAATGGAAAACTTGATACCATTCGCAAAAAATCTGTTTACTTTCTTTGATAGGTTGGATACGCTTACGCTATTTTGTTTTGGTTAATTTTTATGTGCTGAAAGGGTAGGGTTGGCGTGGTAGGTGGGTAGTGGAAGGGGGATTAGTTGCCCTCAAATCACTTTCGACTATTAAAAAGGGTATCAATCCTTTCTATTTTCAATCGAATGAGCCCTTTTCGAAGTTCCAACGACAACTATTTCGATACGAATTGCTCTCGTTTAAACAACAACAACAACATAAAATAATACATTATACCCACATCAATCTTTACAATAAAAATGTCAAGCATTTAAATCCCTTTAGACTATTAAAAAGGGCGCTGTGCCTCTCAATTTCCAATCGAATGACCCCTTTTGGAAACGACAACGCTTTCTATAAGCACCTTATGTGCCCCCAGGGCAAAAATTACAACACTTACCCTAAGGTCTGTTAGGGTGGTTGTCATCCTCTAAGACCGAATTTCCAGAAGTTTCAACTAAGTTAAACAAAATGGCTATCTCAAAATTTTGATTGGATGTGTTTTGGGAAATGGTGAGCGTGAGAGGGGCGGTGGTGGGCGTGAGAGGAGTTATGCCCCCAGGGCATAATTTACAACCCTTGCCCTGAGTACAGGGGGTGTGTCATTCTCAAATACCTAATTTCCAGAACTTTATACTACGTTGAACAAAATGGCTATCTGAAAATTTTGATTGGATGTGTTTGGAGGAAAGCTGGGCGTGAGAGGGGATAGTTACCCTCCAATCACTTTCGACTATTACAAAGGGCACTAGCCATCTCAATTTCGAATTGAATGAACCCCTTTTGAAGTTTTACGACACCTCTATCTATAAAAACCTTATGCCCCCAGGGCAGAACTTACAACCTTTGCCCGTGGGGCTCTGGGGGGTTTGTCATCCTTAAATACATAATTTCCAGAACTTTCAACTACGTTGAACAAAATGGCTATCTCTAAACTTTGATTGAATGTTTTTGGGGAAATGGTGCGCGTAAGAGGGGGGTTAATAACTCTCCACTCACTTTCGACTATTAAAAAGGGCAATTTCAATTTCAAATCAAATGAGCCGTTTTTGAAATTTCTATAACAACTTTATATATAAACTTTATATGTGCCCAGGGCATAACTTACAACCCTTGCACTGAGGGCTCTGAGGGGGTTATCATCCTATGACCTAAGACCTAAAAAGAACTTTCAACTACGTTGAACAAAATGGATATCTCAAAATATTAATTGGATGTGTTTGGAGAAAAGATGGGCGTGAGAGGGGGGTTAGTTGCCTTCAAATCACTTTCGACTATTAAAAAGGGCACTAGCTCTTTAAATTTCCAACCGAATGTGCGCTTTTTCAAGTTTCTACGACAAAGATTTCAATAGAAACCTTAAATGTCCCAGGGAACAACTTATAACCCTTGCCCTGAAGACTGTGGGGAAGTGTCCTGCTCAAAGGTATAATTTCCTGAATTTTGAACTGCGTGGAACAAAATGGCTATCTCAAAATCTTTATTGGATGTATTTGGGGAAATGGTGGGCGTGGAAGGGGTGTTAGTTGCTTTCCAATCACTTTCGAATATCAAAAAGGGCACTAGCCATTTTAATCTCCAATCGAATGAGCCCTCTTCGAAGTTTCTACGACAACGCGTTATATAAAAATCATATATGCCCCCTGGGCATAATTTACACCCCTTGTCATGAGGGCTGTGGGGTGGATTGTCATCCTCAAAGACCTAATTTCCAAAAGTTAAACCTACGTTGAATAAAATGGCTATCTCAAAGTTTTGATTATATGTGTTTGGGGAAAAGGTGGGTGTGGCGGGTTAGTTGCCCTCTAATCACTTTCGACTATTAAAAAGGGCACTAGCCCTTTGAATTTCTAATCGAATGAGCCTTTTTTAAAGTTTCTACGACAACGCCTTCTATAAAAAACATTATATGCGCCCAGGGCATAACTTACAACCCTTGCACTGAGGGCTCTGAGGGGGTTATCATCCTAAGACCTAATTTCAAGAACTTTCAACTACGTTGAACAAAATGGATATCTCAAAATTTTGATTGGATGTGTTTGGGAAAGTGGTGGGTATGAGAGGGGCGTTAGTCGCTCTCCATTCACTTTCAACTATTAAAAAAGGCAGTAGCCTTTTCAATTTCCAATTGAATGAGCCCTTTTGAAGTTTCTACGCTTTCAATAAAAACCTTATACGTCACCAGGGCATAACTTACAAACCCTTGCCCTGAGGGCTGTGGAGGGGGGAGGGGTTGCCACACTTAAAGACCTAATTTCCAACTTTCAACTACGTTGAATAAAATGACTATCTAAAATATTGATTGGATGTGTTTGGGGAAAAGGTGGGCGTGAGAGGGGGCTGGTTGCCCTCAAATCACTTCCGTCTATTAAAAAGGGCACTAGCCCTTTAAATTTCCAATTGAATGAGCCCTTTTTCAAGTTTCTACGACAAAGATTTCAATAAAATCCTTATATGCCCCCAGGGCATAACTTAGAACCGTTGTCCTGAAGACTGTGGGGGAGTGCCCTTCTCAAAGGTATAATTTTCTGAACTTTGAACTGCGTGGCACAAAATGGCTATCTCAAAATCTTTATTGGATATGTTTGGGGAAGTGGTGGGCGTGGAAGGGGTGTTAGCTGCTTTCCAATCACTTTCGACTATTAAAAAGGACACTAACCATTTGATTTTTCAATCGAATGAGCCCTTTTTGAAGTTTCTACGACAACGCATTGTATAAAAACCTTATATGCCCCCTGGGCATAATTTACAACCCTTGCCCTGAGGGCTGTGGGGAGATTGTCATCCTCAAAGACCTAATTTCCAGAACTTAAAACTACGTTGAATAAAATGGCTATCTCAAAGTTTTGATTAGATGTGTTTGGGGAAAAGGTGGGTGTATGAGGCGGGTTAATTGCTCCTAATCACATTCGACTATTAAAAAGGGCACTAGCCCTTTGAATTTCCAATCGAATGAGCCTTTTCTTAAGTTTCTACGACAACACCTTCTATAAAAAAACCTTATATGCCCCCAGGGCATAACTTACAACCCTTACCCTAAGGGCTGTGGGGGATTGTCCTCAAAACCATAATTTCTATCTAGAAATCTACTATGCTGAACAAAATGTCTATCTCAAAATTTTGATTGGATGTTCTTTGTTAAATGGTGGGTGTGGAGGGGGTGTTAGTTACCTTCCAATCATTTTTGACTATTAAAAAGAGCACAAGCCACTCCAATTTCCAATTGAATGAGCGCTTTTCGAATTTTCTACGACAACTTCTTCGAGACAAAGTGCCCTGCTCTAAAGGAAAAAATTAATAAATAGTACATTGTGTCAACATCGTTCTTATATGCCCCCAGGGCATAACCTAAAACCCTTGCCCTGATGGTTGTGGTGGAGTGCCCTCCTCTTTACTTAGTCCCCGTTTCTTTTCTCGTTCTCGAGTGTCCCCGTTTTTTACTTAGGCAGCGCGATCGCGCTGCCCGTGATCTATAACGTAACTTTGTATATAAGCCTCATAAGCTACCAGGGCTTTACTAACAAATCTTGTACCGAGGGCTCTGAAGGGGTTATCTCTCTAAACGATCTAATTTGCAGAACTTTCAATTACGTTGAACAAAATGGATATCTCAAAATTTTGATTGGATGTGTTTTGGAAAATGGTCGGCGTGAGAGGGGCGTTAGTCGCTATCCAAACACTTTTAATCATTAAAAAAGGCACTATCCCTTTTAATTTCCAATTGAATGAGCCCTTTTGAAGTTTCTATGACAGCCCTTTAAATGAAAAACTTTATTTGTCCCCAGGGTATAACTTACAACCCTTGCACTGAGGGCTCTGAGGGGGTTATCATCCTAAAAGACCTAATTTCCAGAACTTTCAACTACGTTGAACAAAATGGATATCTCACAATTTTAATTCGATGTGTTTGGGAATGTGTTTGGGAAAATGGTGGGCGTGAGAGGGACCTTAGTCGCTATCCAATCACTTTCAACTATTAAAAAAGGCACTAGCCTTTTCAGTTTCTACGATAACGCTTTCAATAAAAACTTTATATGCCCCCAGGGCATAACTTACAACCCTTGTTCTGAGGGCTGTGGGTGGAGGGGTTGTCATCCTTAAAGACCTAATTTCCAAAACTTTCAACTACGTTGAATAAAATGGCTATCTAAAAATTTTGATTGGATGTATTTGGGGAAAAGGTGGGCGTGAGAAGAGAGTTAGTTGCCGTCAAATCACTTTCGACTATTAAAAAGGGCACTAGCCCTTTGAATTTCAAATCGAAAGAGCCCTTTTTCAAGTTTCTGCGACAAAGATTTCAATAAAAACCTTATATGTCCCCAGGGCATAACTTATAATCCTTGTCCTGAGGGTTGTGGGGGAGGGTCCTTCTCAAAAATATATTTTCTATCTGGAAATCAACTAAGCTGAACAAAATGGCTATCTCAAAATTTTATATAGCTATCTCAAAATATGCCCCCAGGGAATAACTTAAAACCCTTGCCCTGAAGGTTGTGGGGGAGTGTCCTCCTCAAAAACATATTTTCTATGTGGAAATCCAATGCGCTGAACAAAATGGCTATCTCAAAATTTTTATTGGATGTGTTTGGGGGAATGATGGCGTGGGGGGTGGGCTAGTTGCACTCCAATCACTTTTGACTATTAAAAAGGGTACTAGCCCTTCGAATTTCCAATCGAATGAGCCTGTTTCGAAGTTTCTACCACAATGCCTTCTATAAAAACCTTATTTGCCCCCAGGGCAAAACTTAAAACCCTTGCCCTGAGGGTTCTGGGGGAGTCTCCTCCTCAAAAACATATTTTCTATCTGGAAATCAACTACGCTGATCATACTGCATACTTCAAAATTGGGATGGGTGGTATTTGGTGGAAGAATGGGGTGGGGGGGCTAGTTGCCCTTGAATTACTTTCGTCTCCCGATAAGGGCCCTAGAACTCTCAATTTCAGATGAAATAAGTCCCTTTTGAAGTTTCTACGACGACCCTTTCCATATGAAGTGCCCTGCTCTAAAGGAAAAAAAAAAAATAAATACTCGTAGTACATTGTGCCAACATCGTTCTTATATGCCCTCAGGGCATAACTTAAAACCCTTGCCCTGAAGGTTGTGGGGGAGTGTCCTCCTCAAAAACATATTTTCTATGTGGAAATAAAATTTGCTGAGCAAAATTGCCATTTCATAATTTTGGTTGGATGTTCTGAGGGGAATGATGGGCGTGGGGGGGGGGGGGCTAGTTGTCCGCCAATCACTTGCGACTCCCAAAAATAGCCTAGAACTTTCAATTTCCAATCGAATAAGTACCTTTTGAAGTTTTTACGAGGACCCCTTCCATATGATGTGCCCTGCTCTAAAGGAAAAAAAAAAATAAATACTCGTAGTACATTGTGCCAACATCGTTCTTATATGCCCCCAGGGCATAACTTAAAACCCTTGCCCTAATGGTTGTGGGGGAGTGTCCTCCTCAAAAAAATATTTTCTATCTGGAAATCAACTACGCTGAACCAAATGGCTATCTCAAACTGTTGATGTCATGTGTGTAGAGAAATGACGGGCGTGAAGGGGGGCTAGTTGCCTTCCAATCACTTTCGACTATTAAAAAGGGCACTAGCCACTCTAATTTTCAATCGAATGAGCCCTTTTCGAAGTTTCTACAACAACTCCTTCGATACGAAGTGCCCGGGTATGGAGAAAAACAAACAAAAAAAAAACACATTGTACCCACATCGTCCTTTACTTAGACAGCGCTAGCGCGCTGGCTATGATATCAGATTGGAGCAGAAATATAAACCACTTCATGATGATGTCCGAATGACGGCTTAAATAGAATCTCTTTCCCTTTCCTCCGTGAGTTTGATCAGATTCAACATTTTTTCAATTCAATTTTGGCACTAAGCCTGAAGTGCATAATCAAAATAGAAATTGCACAAAGAGACAAAAAATTAAATTAAGGATTTCACTATTGAGCTTTCCAGAACTATTTCTTAGAAATCTAGAAGAGTACAGAATTCTCGATCAAAGGGCTCTTAGCGGTAATTTTACGATCTAAACAAGCTAGACATTTAATGATACATAAGAAGTTTATTTTCAAAGTTAAGGTATTTCCGTTTTGCTTCTCGTTTTGGCTATTTACTTGGCAAGATTTTTTATTTTTATTTTACTCCTGGATAATTTCAAGATTTTTCACGAGCTTTCTAGGACCTTTTCTTCTCCGGTTCATAATCCCCCAGCCGTGAAAATCTTTCAAGTTTCCTTATTTACCTTACCAAACTTACCAAGCTGAGCCAAAATAATAATAATAAAAAATCTAAACAACGAGAGCAGAAGTGATGCTCCGCAAAACAGCTGCTTACGAAACAAATTTGAACTTCCGTTCCATTTTAAACAGCTTAAAATTGCTTCTATAGCAAAATTTAAAGCAGCCCTTATAGATAATGAATCAGCTGGATTTATTTTAAGAATTCTGAAAATAAAAATGAAATTGAAAATGTTTTTACCTGTCAGCATACTTTCATCAACAATACAAGAACCCTTCAGAAGCAACATATCACAAGGAACAAGTTGAAACTCATCTTTTGCTCTTCCAACACACACTACGTCCCCAGCTACTAATTCATTCGATATTATTGACTTCCATTTGCTCTCACGATAAACCTGAAAGAAGTTAAAAAGAAAGAAGATGATTTGATTCAACCAAACTATTTTGTTTTGATTGCTTTGAAACTTATATTTGAAATACCTTAGGCAAAGAAGAATTAAAACATCAAAGAAAAAAAATATTGATTCACCTGAAAACAGGGTTCATAAAAGGGCCAATAAGCTCTTTGCTTTCTATACAGATTGAAATTTAAAACCCTAATTCTCTCAGGCAAGTGGACGCTAATGTATAAAGACAATTCTAGTTTGGGGTCCATACCCCTCTCCAAAGATAGGGTGCAAAACAAAGCCAGAAATATTTATCCCCAATTGACTGGAAATTCTCAAGGATTGTTGTGCTAAGGGGACAGCACATTTTTGTTGGGAGGGTGCTAGACTGCTCAAAAATGAGTTGGGAACTTGATGTTCTTGATCCGTTCTATACTTACAGCTGTAAGTCCTTAGGCCAAGGGGAACCAAATGTAAAAAAGAAAGCATTGGGCCAAATGGGCCCTAGAAAGGGCCAAAGAACTTTCCGGTACTTGTCTGTTAAACGGAACGCACACAAAAAGGGAAGATAGGTTAATCCTAACGAAATATGCCAAAATATGACGATAATATAATACTTTAGAAACAAATTATGGAAGCTACGACAAAGAATTGTGGAAAGCAGGCCGTGCAGATCGCATTATATTAAATACCTAAACTAACCCAACCTAACCCTTAACTACCTCTATATATATACACACACACACATATATATATATATATATATATATATATATATATATATATATATATATATATATATATATATATATATATATATATATATATATATATATATATATATATATATATATATATATATATATATATATATATATATATATATATATATATATATATATATATATATATATATATATATATATATATATACATATATATATATATATATATATATATATATATATATATATATATATATATATATATATATATATATATATATATATATATATATATATATATATATATATATATATATGTATATATTATGGAAACTACGACGAAAGAAGGCCGTATGGAACGCATTATATTAAATACTTAACCAGGAAGGAAAACCGGTTTCTGTCAAATTTTACGCAGCGTAATTCTTGATTGCGTTCCGTATAACAGACATCTACGAACTTTTCTTTTTCGAACATAGATTGGTAAAACCACAGATAGGTTTCTCCCAATCACCTTCAAAGTTACATTTCGATGGGCTGAAGAAAACCTTATAGAAGACAAAAAAAAATTGAAGAAAAAGGTTTCATCAATCCGTGACCTCAAAAAATAGGCACAATATTCTTCTGTGTCCCTCCTGTAGTCTACCATCCGACATAGTATATTGCATGTTAGAATTTGACTTGTTCATAAAACATACTTAAGGTTAGTTTTGCTTAAATGAAAGTTACAAAACCCTAAATCGGTGCAAAAATAACATAAGTTGACACTGGAGTAATCTGAACTTACTAACGATGCAAAACTGATGTTATTATCTGTTATGATAAAAACTAGCAAACTCTCCGATCCAGCTAAAGGTTTTTCCGCTACATGCCCCCACGGGACATAGAATCACGTCTAACTATCGAGGTAAATTAAAAGGCATTATGTGTTGCCTGATTATCAAAATAGCGGATATCTGCAAACTATCTATGGCAATTATATATAGCAACGGGTCAAAGAAACTTATGCCTTATAAATTAAGTGAACTTTTTTATTTGCTAATAGTACAGGCAAACTAGAGTTTGACTTTAAACAAATTGCAACACAAATTATTTTTACACCATGTTGTAGAGAAAAAAAAAGCTCAACAGCATATCCAAAATTGCACATTCTAGGTCGACGCAAAACTAGTTTTTTTTTGCTTTTCGTGTCAATTTTTTTCAGTTTTATTCTAAAAAAATGAACTATCGGTAAACGTTCGTTTTTCTGTATATGAAGCATAATCCCGATGTAAAAGGAAGAGCTGAGCCCGAAAATGAAATCAAATTTGATACACAATGTACCAGAAAAAAGTCTAATAATCATTAATATGTGATTTTACACTTCTCATCGTTGTGACCTCTTTTTCACCATACTATCAGAAGGCAACTATTCTGACATAAAATGATGAGCTGAGCCCAAAAATCAAATTAACCTGATGTAATGTCTACTAGAAAATCCGTTTCATATTCATCAATATGCACTTTTTTATTTTCATTTGCCATATTTCTTTCAGCACTTATTGTCCACCAATTCGTCAATTGTTGATAAAAACAAATAGCAACAGAAATGATTTTTACACCATTTTGTACAGGAAAAAAAGCTGAACAACATATCCAAAGTTGCACATTCTAGATCGACGCAAAACTAGTTTTGTTTGCGTATCGTGCGTTTTCTCACTTTCCTAACAAAAAAATTAAGTTGCGGTAATTGTTCGTTTTTCTTGAACTGAGTTATTTTTCCATTGTAAAAAGACGAGATGAGTGCGAAAATGGAGTCAAATTTCGTGTACGGTATATAAAAAAATTTCATAATCATCAATATGATATTTTTACGCTTCTCGTCGTCGTGACCCCCATTTTTGTTTACCACACCATCTTTCACTTGCTAAATTGTCGGTTTTGAGACATAATAATTAGTTAGCCTGAATCTGATCGTCGCTGGCTCCATCACCTGATGGGACGGCCTAAAAAAAGTGATTGCAAGATGTTTATTGAAAAATTAAATATATTAGAAAACGGAAATCTTCAATAAAACTAGTTATCAGCAGTTGACATTTAAAATCCATCTTATGACTAACTACTGCGAAAGCACTGACTAGTATTCACAAGTAATAAAACTGTTGAATCAACTGCGTGAACATTCGAAAAACAGAATAAAACTCTGATTAGCACTCACAACGCATTCTTTTAATTCAGATACCTTAACTTCGATGTTCTCCTCATCGTTATAGCTTTCGATTCTTGGAGAGGTAGAACATGCTGTCCCTTTGCACGTTTTACACGCTGCAGTGCAAGCTAAGCCGTTTATAAAGCAGCTACATCTCGTTGAGCTACATTCCAGTTGACAGGAGCACTTCACGGTTTTAGGAAGCAGACGAGAACTGCTAGGACGTCAGTAGTCAATGAATACAAGAAGTCATCTTTATTTTTCCAACCCCATTCCTCGGCTTTAAGTTCAGAATCAGGATCTCCACTCCATAGTTTACACGAGCATCCCTTCCATAAGAACCATATATGCCCTCAGGGCACAATGTACAACACCTGCCCTCGGGCCCTGGGGGGTTGTGTCGACCCCAGAGTTTTCGTTATATGATCTTTGAACTATTTCTAAATATGGTTGTTTCAAAGTTCTTATCGGATGGGTTTGAGGAAAAAACGTCGTGGAGGGGGAGGGCTAATTGCCCTCCGATCTCTTTTGACTCTTAAAAAGTGAACTATAAACTTTTCATTTCAAATCAAATGAGTCCTCTCTGAAGTCTATACAAGCATCCCTTCCATAAGAACCACATATGCCCCCAGGGAATAACTTGCAACGCCTGCCCCCGGACCCTGGGAGTTGTAACGACACCGGAGTTTTTGTTATATGATCTTTGAACTATTTTTAACAAATTGGCAATCTCAAAATTTTATAGGATGCATTTGGGAAAAAAAGGGCGGGGGGGGGGGGGCTAGGCCCCTTCAATATGAAGTGCCTCTGGAAAAAATAAATATATAAATGATAAAACATTGGAGCCGTATGGTCTTTACTATAGGCAACACTATAGCGTTGCCTCTGATCAGTATTGCAATGACGTTGTCACACTTGTCACACTTTTGTGAAAAAATTGAAGATTTTCGTGTATAGAGAAGTTTATATTAAATTGCTTAAAGAGCAAAAAACTGGCAATTGCAAAATTATTCATATATATTTTGAGAAGATCTCGATACAAATCGAAAACTTTAAAAAACAAACAAAAAGTTTAAAAATCAGTAGAAGCCGTTGTTAGAGATTGGACTTGCGGTAATAATCAAATATCTTTGAATAGACGCAGTATGAAAATGCATTAAACTGCGTAAAGAGCAAAAAACAAGTAATTGCAAAAATATTTGTATATAAATAGACACAAACATATAAATATATTTGTATATATTTTAACAAGGGATTTCAACAATTCAAAACCTTAAAAAAGAAAACCAAAAGTTTGAAACTTGGTAGAAATCGTTGTTAGAAAAACATTATTACCGAATTTCTTTTCTTATAAGTATAAGCAATGTCTTTTTAAGACATGAAAAAAAGTTGAAAAATTGTTAAGTTCAGTCAGAATCGCTGAAGTTATTATGTAGTTGATTTCCAAATAGAAAATATCCTTTTGAGGAGGGCACTCCCCCACAACCCTCGGGACAAGGGTTTTAAGTTATGCCCTGAGGGCACATAAGAACAATGTTGGCATGATGTACCCTTTATTATTTGTTTCCTTTATAGCAGGGCACTTCATATGGAAGGGGTCAAGAAGAGACTTCAAAAGGGGCTCATTCGATTGGAAATCGAGAGTTCTAGGGCCCGTTTTAATAGTCGAAAGTGATTGGATCGCAACTAGCCCCCACACGACCATCATTCCCCGAAACACATCCAATCAAAAGTTCGAGATATCCATTTTGTTCAGCGTAGTTGATTTCCAGACAAAAAGTGTGTTTTTGAGGAGGACACTCCCCAACAACCCTCATGTCAAGGGTTTTAAGTTATGCCCTGGGGGCATATACGATTTTTATAGAAGGCGATGTCTTAGAATCTTCAAAAAAGGCTCATTCGATTGGAAATTCAAAGGGTTAGTGCTCTTTTTAATAGTCGAAAGTGATTGGAGGGCAACTAGCCCTCCCCCCACACCCATCATTCCCCCAAACACATCCAATCAAAATTTTGAGATAGCCATTTTGTTCAGTGTAGTTGATTTCCAGACAGAAAATATGTTTTTGAGGAGGACACTCCCCCAAAACCCTTGGGGCAAGGGTTTTAAGTTATGCCCTGAGGGCATATAAGAACGATGTTGCCACAATGTACTATGTATTATATTTTTCCTTTAGAGAAGGGCACTTCATATGAAAGGAGTCGTCGTAGAAACTTCAAAAGGGTGTCATTCGATTGGAAAGTGAGAGTTCTAGCGCCCCTTTTAATAGTCGAGTGATTGGAGGGCAACTATCCCCCCCCCGCCCATCATTCCCCCAAACACATCCAATCAAAATTTTGATATAGCCATTTTGTTCAGCATAGTTGATTTCCAGACAGAAAATATGTTTTTGAGAAGGACACTCCCCCCACAACCCTCAGGACAATGGTTTTAAGTTATGCCCTGGGGGCATATAAGGTTTTTGTAGAAGGCGTTGTCGTCGAAACTTCAAAACAGGCCCATTCGATTGGAAATTCTAAGGGCTAGTACCCTTTTTAATAGTCAAAAGTGATTGGAGGCCAATTAGCCCCCCCCCCCCCCAAGCCCATTATTCCCCCAAACACATCCAATCCAAATGTTGAAACAGCCATTTTGTTCAGCGTAGTTGACTTCCAGATAGAAAATTTGTTTTTCAGGAAAACACTCCTCCACAACCCTCAGGGCAACGGTTTTAAGATATGCACTGGGGGTATATAAGGTTTTTATAGAAGGCGTTGTCGTAGAAACTTCAAAAAAGGCTCATTCGATTGGAAATTAAAAGGGATAGTGCCCTTCTTAATAGTCGAAAGTGGTTGGAGGGCAACTAGCCCCCCCCCCCAGCATTCCCCCAAACACATCTAATCAAAATTTTGAGATAGCCATTTTGTTCAGCGTAGTTAATTTCCAGATAGAAAATATATTTTTGAGGAGGAGACTCCCCCACAACCCTCAGGGTAAGGATCATATACCCTGGGGCCTTATAAGGTTTTTATTGAAATCGTTGTTGTAGAAACTTGAAAAAGGGCTCATTCGATTTGAAATTCAAAGTAACAGTACCCTTTTTAATAGTCGAAAGTGATCTGAGGGCAACTAACCCCCCTCTCACGCCCACCTTTTCCCCAAACACATCCAATCCAAATTTTTAGATAGCCATTTTACTCAAAGTAGTTGAAAAATTTTGGAAATTACGTCTTTAAGGATGACAACCCCTCCCCCCACAGGCCTCAGGGCAAGGGTTGTAAGGTATGCCCTGGGTCATATAAAGTTTTTATTGAAAGCGTTGTCGTAGAAACTTCAAAAGGGTTCATTCAATTGGAAATTGAAAGGGCTAGTTCCTTTTTAAATAGTTGAAAGTGATTGGATAGCGACTAACGCCCCTCTCACGCCCACCATTTTCCAAAACACATCCAATCAAAATTTTGCAGGCCAAACAATAGAGTCTTAAAAAACGAAAAGATTTAAAGTATTATTTTCTTTTTCCCTGAAAAGACTGTCAATATAAAACGAACAGAAATTAATTTAAAAACTTTTTCCACAAAATAGGTTTTTCAAAGAAAAGTAAAGATCTCCATTAAACAGCAAATGAGCAAAAACGAAATCAAATAATGTACCAAGCGTGAAACTACCACAAATCAGCATCGATAAATAAATGAAACCGAAAACGAACAGAAATCACAATAATTAACCGAGTCAAACTCAAAACGAGCAGAAATTAACATAAGTTGGGTGCAAAACCCCTATACCTTCCCAGGCCAGAACAAAATTTGCACTTTACTGAAAAAATACAAATAAATGTGCATTGTCAGTTTAATATACACATACTGATATTTAGTAATCAAAATGTTTATATTATTTGATTTATTAAAGTTATAAAAGTAAAAACATTTATATTTTTTTAGTTCAGCATTTCAGTTCAGTATTTCAAGACAGCAAATTGTCTGCGGTTAGAAGACAAGCGACAATGAGAATCCATATATAGAAGCCTGCTGTTTGCTAAGTGCCAGGGCCTGGTACTACATTGTCTATATCACACGACAAGCATTGTTCTTAACGTTATTACAATTCTTAAAGGAATACAAATTTCTTATTTATTATTAATTAGACTACAAAAGCATAACAGATCCAGTATCTCATAATAAGGCCAATAGTGGAACATTAAAACGCAATATGAATCGGGCTCCAGAACAAAGCATATGCTTCTAATTCACATTTGGGCCAAGAAGGGGCATTAAGAATAATGAATATCGTCTATAAAACCGAAAAAAAAACATACCTGAATTGAATAAGGTTTGTTCCCCATCTTTCTTACTTCAGACATATTTCTCAGTTGCTGTTGAACAAGAATACCTTCAAATGCAACCAACATAAACAAGGTGAAAACACTATAGTACCAGTAGGCATCTAAGCACCAAAGCAGGACGCAAAAAACTTGAAAAACAAAGAAAGGAGCGGTTGCACGCTCCAAAAACAGTTCTTTAAACTCTGGAATATCCATAATCATGCTAGAAAAAAAGAATATACGAATTAAGTCAACAAAAGAAAATCCATTAAAATATTATCAAAATATTCATTTAGATTTTGAATAAAAGTCAAAGTTTCTTTGAAAATTATATATAACTATAAAATTCATAAAAAAAATTATACAAGGTCTAATATAATGTCTAATAAGAATTATACTCAAATATTAACTATAATTCCTAGGCTCGCAAAACCATGGAAACAAATTTCACTGAGGATAAGGGTGGTCGATAACTGTGGGTAATTTCGAAGAATTTTTAATTGAATTTATTTGCACTAAAAACCCATAGGCTATGGCAAAAAATATAAACAAAGAACAATTACAAAGAAATTGCACAAATCCTAACATAATCCTACAGAAAACTATTTCTATGATTCATCGCGAGACGAAGGAATCGTGCCAAGCTTCTGAAATCCATATAACACTCATCCGCACACACTCTCATCAACCACTCAAAATTATATCCCCCTACCAAACACTTCAAGTCTCCAATCACTCAGCTTCTCACATTCACACATCAAGTGATATACGCTCTCGTCTAAACCTTCACACATAGGACAAAAATAAGGATCAGCCTTTGACCTTTCCCTCCCGATAAAGTTTCTTCTTTGGCCCAGTGGCAAAATATCAGCCCTCATTTCAATGAATTAGTTTATATCACTTTCATTCGACCCCATCTTAAAAAATAAAACATCGTCTAAAATCTCTCTTAATAGAGAAGAAAGACCAAGTGATTTTGAAAGCGAACGCTGCGACTACCACACCTTTGTTTCTTGGTCCTGTAAAATCCTTATAACTAATCCCGTTACTTGGTCCCCCATTACCTCGAGCCCTAAACCCTCCCGCACACATGACTTATCCCTAGTCACCTCTTATAATATCCTAAATGCGCTGTTTCTACACTATCTCCCTTCGCATATCCCCAAACCTCAGATCCATAGTGTATCACACCTAAAATGTTAGCCCTGAAAACCTCTTTAACTACTTGGATCTTTTTATTATCCCTAAACTGACCACACTACCTTTCCATGACATACAGATAACACTTCAATAGGGACAAATCTTTTTATTTCAGAGTGAAACAATAGCAAAATCTCTGGATATTTTGGCCACATATCCAGTGACCGTCTCCAGCAGATAACTGTATTTTGTTGTAGTGAATATTGTACATGTTTTTCCTGCGAAATACCTCCGAAATACCGAAATAAAAATAAATAAAAAATTCCCAACAGAAACTGCGGGACAGGGAGAGGGAATTTGAGACTCTTTGCCTTCTCCCTTTGAGCCTATAGGTCAACTTTCTCACACGAAAGCAGTTTCTATGTTAATCATCCTCAATCTATACTGGTTTTGTAAAGGTTAATAACAACAGCAAGTACTACAAACAGTTTACTATTCGGATACAAGTGTAGCATACTTGTGAAGTAGTTACCTTCTGTTGTGAATACTATGTTTTTTCTCTTTTTATATTTAGTTGTTTTTATTTATATAGTTGTCTCGTCCTAAGCTGCACAAAAACTGGTGTTCAATTTCAATTTCTATGGCAATATAGATATAAAGGTTCAGATGCCTAGGCTATATTTTATGGATAAAGGATGATAAATTGCCAAATATTTTTGAGCCTCCTTTTGGAACCAAACGAAAAGCAGGTCGTCCTTGAATGAAGTGGGAAGAAGTCATATGAAACGATTTGAAAGAAACTAGAGCTTCATGGGAAGAGTTAAAGAGTGAGGCTTAGAACAGACTGGGATGGAGAAGGAGCGTGAGCAACTATGTCTGCCTTACGGCTTGGTGTTGCAGTGAGTTGCTAGAACTACTAGCAGTAGTAGTTAATATTTGAGTGTTTTCTTTTTCTGTCAGTCATGCTTTTTGCTCCGTCAGCGTTTCAAATATAAGACTTGGGAGGTTTACGACAAATTCATTCACATCAAATACAGATCCGATAGAACTTAAGTAAATGACTAGTGCTATATTAGCCTTTATTGACATAGCCAACACAGTCTAATTGGCCACCAAAGTCTAACCTAAAACAAGGTGATTGAAACATTCTACGTCATAAATTTGTCAGCTTCATTGTTAAAGGTCAGTCAATCGAAGGAGACTGTTTAGTATACATCATTTTGCTCTTTCCTGTAATGTGAAAATATAAAGGCCAAGGTGCTTGACAACAGAATCCCACCGAAATTATCCAGCTGCTCTTGGGCAGCTACAAAATGGTTTGTTGCAACATTTGCATCAAACTACATCAAGTACATCTTGCGACATAATGAAGAATTTGATGTAGTCAGTGATGACCAGGATAAGTGATTCTACCAATTTTGAGGGATAGTACCAAGGTCGATAGAATATAGTCTACACATGACGGCAGACTATTGCTGGAGCATCAAGTAAAGATGTTCACAGACTGAAAATTCTAGAAGAAGCTGTAAGCGCAGATTTTGTCTTTTCATGCATGTATACTGTTTGGTAAAAAAAAAGTTTACCTGTGAATACAATTAAACTATTGTTTTTACCTATTTAGGTTTCCTCTTTCTTTTTTTATACACATGTTCTATTACTTCTGAATAAAAGAGAAACACAAAAAAGAGACCCCATGACACAGAAAACCTAGGGTTATTTCTGAATTCAGAGCCCGAAAGTTAGTAAAAACAAAACAAAAAACAGATCTAAGTAAAATAAATTGTTGTTCCCTAGTTGCATGTTATAATTGAATGCAAAAAAGGCCCTTGCTCACCTTGCTCTTGACCATCTTTTCCTCATTGAACATTGAAACTGAACATATTTGAACATCAAAAATGATATAAGCATCATCAAGGAGTTGTTTAGGTTTTCCTAGTCAAAGAATGAGGTTCGTTTCGATTCTTTTCCATGAATTCAAGGTTTTTTTTTAGTTTGGAAGGTAGTTTCTGATCTGACAGGAAGGTATGATTAGAATGCATTAATAAATGATGGAAAAGGGACACCGTAGTTACACCTTTCGATAAAAAAGCTGAATTATGAATGAGGCATGTTTTCCCTTGGTTTTAACAACACACTTGTACTAGAAGCAGAAAATGGTAATGGGAAGAAACTAGTTTGAAACGCTTACATCAACGCTAATTTGGGCCCAACTAATACTATGTCTTTATTTTTTGTCGGATTCATCTCAAAGATAGGTTCCAATCTTCCACCTTTTCCAATTTAAAAGAAAATCTTACCTTAAATCTTTAACTTGATTAGTCAATCAAAATTTTGACAGTAGTCAAATAGACAAATTCTGAACAGTATAGGCCTACGTAATTAGCACTGCAGTTGAGCAGGAGGCAAAGGGGCAAGTTTATTTCTCCCTCCCCCACTTCTCCGAAGTTAGAAAACCATGTCTTACAAATACTCATTTGGTAGCCTCCTTCTTCAATGGAAGGAGGGGGATATATGTGCCAAACTCGTCCCGATATATGTCCCTAAATCATCTGATATCCTCCCCATCTCAACCTGAATTTTAATTTCATAGACAATGTCTACTTTAATAAAACTTAGCCTTTATAAATTCCAGCCAAAAATTAAATTATTCTTGACATTAAAGAATAATTCATTCCCTAATGAGAAAAAATTGTATTTAAGCCAGTTAGAGAATATAAACATGTGAAAACTTACGAATTGGTGCCAAAATATTCAGTAGCAGTTGCTAAATCCTGACTAGATCCAAAACCTTTTGAGGAGGAATAAAAGCTAACTGATCTGTTCATAGGATATTTGACAGCCTCAAATTCTTCTTTCTCTTCATTCCACCAGTATCTACTCTTTTGAAACGTAAAAGCAATTTTGATCCTATCGTTGCCATCCTAGAAAAAACATGGTAGTAAAAAACTTTTATGTATTGTCACAACTGGTTTAAGGTGTTCTCTTCCAAGAAAGAAATGCCAAAAAAACACCATCGTTTTACTTCCATTTCCTGTAAAACTAAACAAATAGAGGTTTAAACTGCAATTTATCCTCACTACTGACGGTTATCTTTTTTCTTTAAAATAGAGAAAGGTCTGTAAGATTTATTGGTATATGTGGTGCCAAATTATTGCATATATTATGAAAAATAGGGACGGACCACTATTGCTGTTATGAAGTATCAGCTGCCATCCACCAAGGATGATAGAAGGTTGCGTAGCATTATACGACTATTTCATAAATATCATAATATTAGTCTTGTCAAAAAGATAATTCCGCAAAACCTATAATTAAAAGATAGTTTTGTTGAATTGGCTATTATATAAAAGAATATTGCCAAAATCCCTAATTCACTCCCATTTTTTTTTTTTTTTTTTTTTTTTTTTATAGCAGAGACGACTTTACACCTATGCTTCAAGAGGAAAATTGGGTCATTTTAAGAGATATTACTGGGAAAAGCTCAAAGATTGTAAAATTTTAGCATAGTGCTGCAAACACATTGAACTAAATTTCAATCGAACTAAATAACTAAAATTCTGACATAAATTACGGAGTAAAGCCAATCGTAGTTACAGCTTTTTTAATACAATTAATTTTAAAAACTTTTTCCACAAAACAAGTATTTCAAAGAAAAGTAAAGATCTCCATTAAAAATCAGAAATCAGAAATTGTTATCTACGACTATGAAAGCTGTCTTTAAATAAATGATTTCTTATTTCGAGTTGAACTAAATCAAAACATACTATGTGCATACAGATTGCTGATACAGGTGTATAATCTATATTCTCGGGACGGCTTCCCGTATGAAGAGGAAACGTCTGGGGTATCATGAGTGGGATGTTCAGTTGAGCAAAAGGTAAAACTGTACCTGCTACTACTGCTATTAATCATGCTGCTACTACTGTTACTACTTCTAATAATAATATACTATTACTGCTACTACTTCTCCTACTACTACCACTAATACTATGATACTTGTACAATTAAGGCTACGCGTATCAAGGTGGAAATTTGATAGAACATTGAGGGGGATTTTGAACTAAATCAAAATACGCTATGCACATGCAGATTGTCAAAAGGGCGTATCTCAAGAATGGATTTGGGTATTAAGTTGGAACTTTGGAGAATACTTAAAGCGGGAGATCAATTGACAAAAAGGTAATATATGCATGTCACTACTATTGCTAATACCACTGCTATTTTTAATAATGAGGTAAATGGTGTTGTTACATTTGATGGTCTAGGTTGTTCATTTTCACCCATTGTGATTGTGAACTTACATTTCTCAGGTCGTGCTCTTGATTTTGTTTCATTTGATGGTTCAGTTTGTTCATTTTGAGCAATTGTTAATTTACATTTTCTCCTCTAGGTATTATGGAACTGCAGAAAACGCCTTTTGTAAATAGACTCATTAAACTTGGTCCTTTATACTTAGCTATGTTTCTTGCGTATTTTTACGTGCGTCATAGATACTAAAAACAATAGAACCACTCCTGGGGCCGAATGACGTACTTTTGCATTTGAAATGTGCTCATAAACATGACTTTAGTCATATGAAATTTTTTCCAAAATTAATGTTCTTAACGAATTTTCTTAAACTTGTGACCTTTCTAGATCTTTTTTTTAAGCCCAGAAAATCCCAGGATGCCAATTTTCCAATACATATATGGAACTGTCTTTAAGAACAAATTTATACATTCATTCGTGCATAAACAAATAAATAAATAAATATAAAATTATTTCTTGTTTACAAAATAAAAAAAAAAATATTGAATATAAATTTACATTAGCGAATATGCACACTTGAACTTATATATTTTTAAGTTTCGTCCTGTAAACTCTTTTAGAACTGTCTGAAAAACTAATTTCCTTGCGTCTTCACTTTCATTCGGCATAATTGCTGAACTATTTAATCCATTCCTGATGCACTGTTGATAACAAATAGTTTTTTTGTTATTAGTTTTAGCCCGGAAAATGATCTCTCTCCTGGAGCAACGCTTATAGGAATTGTTAAAAGTATTTCACAATTTCGAAAAAAAATTGTGTTCGTTATGATGGCAGCGTGGGGATCTTTCAAACGCAGGGCCCGATTGAGCCAAGTAACTCCAATTATTCTTTATCCGGCCCTGAACTTCTTCTGAAAGTTCAAACTTGAGCCATTAGACAAAAAACAAGGCATAATTACCAAAGAATATATAGTTTGTTTTTTTACTTTAGATGAAACCTACTGACACAAACTTTATAGTTTTAACTTCTTGAAAACACTGTCGTATATTCTCTTTTGCAAGGATCTAGAAAAAACTACCCCCCCCAAAAAAAACTCAGTGATGCCGCACCCCCCCCCCCCAAAAGGACAATCCTCCCCCCTCCCCCACAAAAAAGTATGTTCTGTTCTGCCAGGACAAGAGAAAAATATCCGTAACTTCCAAAAAAGAAAGTTTTTCCTGAAAGTTTTAACTTAATCCCCAATTTGTGAGACATTGTTTACCGAACTGAATATAAAAATCATTAATTTTAATCAAATCGATTGACATCATGCACTCTCTATAATAAGATACATCTACTTGCCTTTAGGGAAAAACGAAGATGTATGTTCAGCTGTGAGCAACCAAAAACCAACTGACAGATCAGATCTTCGCTTTCTAGAAAAACTAACCACTCCATAGGATCATCATAGATTATATCATACTTTTTAGATTAGCTATATCTATGTGAATTTTATTAACACTAGATTTTAGATAAAGCAAGATGTGATGCCACATCAAATGATATAAAATCGCAATTTCAGCATATTCAACTTTCTTCCAAATTTCTAAGCCCTGTAAAGGAAAGATGAAAGATACCTTTTCTTTGTATAACTTGACAAGCTCTTTTGATCCATTGTTTGCAGTGGGGACTACTTTAACATGGGATGCCACAAGAACTGACCTTTCCTGAAAAAGATCAACATAGACCAAAATAAGGTAAACCATAGAAATATAGTAGGCTACACCCAATATGAAAATACAATTGGCTATACAACAATAATAATACCTTCTTTTGGATGCAGTTTTATAATCAAGTATTTTGTTTATAAGCATGGGCATTGATTTAGGAGAAAGGCAGGGGAGCTATTGCCCACCTTTAGATTCTGAAAAATAAGTTTTTTTGGTATCTTCATCGAAAAAAGTAAAAGAAGAAAATAATTACCCCCCCCCCTCACCACCAATATTTTGAAGATGATCCCTTTTCATATCTGAATCTTAAAGAAATTGAAAAAAAATTCTTGCCCTCCATTTTATGGATTGGTACCCCTGTTGATAAATGATGAATCAAGCAAAATATATATAAGCTAAACAGTCCGTAAACACCGAAAATACAACTAGAAATTAATTGATTACATAAGAACAACGATAAAGTAGGGAAGGGAGGAAGGAAAAAACAAGGTTACTCTAGCATCTAACATCAGAAAAACTTATCAACTAACCAAAAAAAAGACAAAACTACACCAGGGGAACAAACAACTCGGGATGAAAACACGCATCTATTGCTAAATTCAGAACAACTATACTCGATAAAAATATTAATAAAACAGCAATTTGATGAGCATGGTAAAACGATCACACACAAACCATTTTTTTACAGTTTTGCACTTAGAAATGTTTTTTTTAAGCTAATTAAGTAGGGTACTTAATAAAATATGATATACAGTGAAAGGATTGAAATATCACCTTACATGTAAGAAAAAAAGGAATCAGAATGTTGAAGACGATAAGTATATTGCTCACACACTAGATGATGATAATGATGATTAGTTTTTCTTGAATGACTATAATTTTTCATTATCTCCTTTTTGAGAATATAGGGAATTTTCTTTCTGTTTGTGCGGGAGACATGATGGGCCACTCTTTTGGAAAACCTTTGAAATAGTAAGTATAATCACTGTGAGAAGGACAACCTGTGGTGAAAGGACGCCCTTTATTACGGGCAAAGCAATTTCTTTTTTTAAGATTGTCTTATTTTTGTAGCAAATGGTGGTTTGAAGTGTGTCCAGTTCGGCCGCTATTTAATCTTTTTTAAAAAGAGTATTGGTGATGCCTAAGCTTTAAAGTATTTTTCTTGTTAAAGTTGCTGTCACTGAGAGGAGTGGAGGTAGGTTTAATTAAAATAGAAGAAAAAAAGAGACAATAAATCTAGTACATCTATTGTTGTGGAAATAGATAAACCTTTGGAACACCCATGTGAAGCTGAAGGAAAAAAAAAGATCCGATTCAAGACAGACAAATGAAGCAGCTACCAGCATGTAAAAACATGGTTTTGTCTTTAAAATAAAGACAGTATAGTTTGACATTAAGAATGATAAAATTTAGGAAATGTAATCTAATTATTAGAAAGTCTATACACTGGAGATCTTGAAAATTTATAACATCTATGAAGACAATACAACCACATTATTTTAATTGCCCCAAAGTAGATTTAACTTGTGAACCACTTACCAGTGCCCCCAAAACTACTGAAAACTTACTAAGTTTATATTGCAACGCAGAAATGAAATAAAAAAAAATATACCATTTAATTTCATGTCTAATACTATTAATACTAGCCTACCACTAACGCACCTAGCCACCTGACGCCAACGCAGCTACGCAAACTTCTCCTCCGCCCCCATCTATTTAAAGTCTAAATATTTAAACTCTCCCAATGATTCCCCCCCCCCCCAAAAAAAAATTCTTTCCTTGTGACTTCTTCCCACTCCATTCGGGGAAGACCTGCTTTATATTTAACTATAGATGGTTGGCCAATAAGGACAATCTGTCATCCTTCATCTACAGAACATTTCTTAGCCATCACAACCCTTCTCTCATTCCCTAGAAAGTGGGTATGAAGCACATGTAATGTTCAGAAAATATAGTCAGTCAGATGGGTACCCAAAAGGATCCGTAGAAAGTGTTTCTGGAAAGCACCTAACCAATCAAAACCCTACTTGACCACTCTCATCACTATTCTAAATTTGAATCGGAATCTTACCTTCCTTTTCTTCCAAACTTTTTTCAACTGTGAAACAACATCTTGAGCCTTTGCCATTCTACTTTTAACATTTTCACTGCACCCACCATTTTTACTAATAATACTACCTAAAAAAATGAAGCTATCCACTTGATCAATCTTCTTGTTACCAAACTTCACCTGATTACTTTAATCTTCTTGTGCCTTAAACTCTTGAAACCTTCCAAAAATCATTCATTTTCCAAACATTTTTATCTAGGACACTTAAGTCATCAGCAAAAACTGTTTCTAGGAGGGTTTTACTTTCCCTTTGAATCCATGCTCTGCCATGGCCTTTGTCAGGCTCCATAGGACTAATTCCATCAAAATTATCCAAATAAACAGGGATAAAACACAACTCTGCCTAATTCTTGATTCAACATGAAGCCATCTACTAACGTCTTTTCCTCCCTTAAACGCAGTTATATTATTCTTGTAAATGGCAGTAATCACTGTCGACTCAATACTTTCCATTGTGTCTGTACAACCAATAAGTTTCGAGTCATCAGCATAGAGGCTTACTTTGTTATTCAGTATTTTTCGTATCAGCCACTCAACCACATCTTCATTCACCCTCAAGATTTTGGTGGAAGAGGGGCATTATCGTAAACTGCCTAATTGCAGCATTAGGAATGTCTTTTGAGTCATCTACACAGTCGTTCTTTTTAATTTGTGTAATCAAGTGTCTGCCAGGTTTACAGACAGAGGTCTATTTCCAAAAGCGTTCTTCTTCTTCTTATATTTAACAGCAGGCGTTTTAAATTTGACTTGCTTGCTGCTGCTGTTTCCTGCTCATGCTGTTCAAATAGCATTCACGAGAGATTTCTGAGTTGATTCCATGTCTTGATATATTTTGTATAGTGATTTTTATTGCATATATTATGCTTACATAACCTCCAATACTTTATCTTTCTCGCTCTTTCTATTTCTTTGGTCATAAATGGTGGCTTTTGGGTTTTCGAGTCCATCTTACTACAGTATTTTTCTCTGAGACATCTAGCAAAAGTTTCTTCATCTATTCAACAATTTATCCACATCCTTCACAGTGATAAAGGACCAATCACACCCTGCCAACTCTTGCCTCATTAGACAGTAATCTCTATACATATGTTTGGTAAAAAATTGTTTTTTCGGCGTACAGTCTAAGGGAACATTGTATAGCAGCGTGATTACTTGCACCAAGGGCAGTAGTGGGGCTATGTATAATAGAGCTTCATAGCCACCTATTATTACAAAGTCCATCAACGAAAGGTACCATCCTGGTACCTAGTTGGAAAGTTTACAGCTTGGTAAAGTAAATAATTTTAGAATGGAAATAAACTAAGCTTGGTATAGAAAATATATAAGACATAACAAATTAAAAGAAAAATTTAAACTTAATCTATAAAATCTAAAAAATGCTTTATTGTAAACAATATAAACCCAAACTAACATATATACAATTATTACTCCATAATTTACCATAGCATATATATAGTCTAAACAATTTGAGTACTATAGAATGTGGTTACTTTGGTCCTCTGGAGTAACACTGGTACAAAACTGAAAAAAAATTATGAGTCCATATTTTTGCCTAGGCTTACTGGAAGTTCTTTTTCTTTCCACATATGTGATTGTTGTGAAGAATCTCTGACCCAGCTGACATTATTAGTTTAGTTTGTTTGTTCAAAAAAAACTTTTGAACTTTTGGATGTTCTTGATGAAGGTAACAGAGCAGCGAATGTGATATCAGGATTTCAAAAAGCTTGAATTTTGCCATTTAAACCCCAGGAAGTACTAAGCCGGTTACCAAGTTGCAAAACTGAAAAACCAAATGATGCTCTAAACAAGACAGTAGTTGAGTATTTGAAAGAGCTTCAAAAGGGCAAGAAAAGTGAAAGGGCCCCTTGACGGAAGAGAATCAATGTGCCACCTGAAAAAAGCTATAGCATAGATGATGTGATGCTCAGAGGCGACCCAAAGCTCAGTGAAGACGAAGAGGAAGAGACACACATTGAAACGACTAACCTTTGCAAATAAAGTCCAAAAGCAAGCAAATAAAACAAAGAGATTTAATGTTGAAGGTCATGATAAAAGGTCCCCTATATGTTCAATATTCAAGAAAAAGCATGCCAAACAAAGAACTGAAGAAGGGTCAGAGTCATCCAAAGATAATCATAGTTCAGACAAAGACATACACATGACATCCAAGAAAAGAAATGTGGCAAAGAAAAATCCCATAATTGATGCAAATCTAAATATTGCTGATGATCTCAAACTTCACAGTGGTACTTTCGTGTGGTTCTTATATGAAGAAGAAACACTTGCTGGAATTATCATTGACCAACAGAAAGGCACAGTAAAGATAAATCCTATGACAATGTGTGGGGTGGGGCCTTGGAAGTGGCCTAAAACGTGTTGAGTTATCAGTGAAGGATATGATTAATGTAATGAACAACCCAGTTCCAGCTCCAGGCATTTCCTCAACCAGGAGTGTATAATTCTCATTTGAAGATTTCTAGGTCAGATCAGAGCCAATTAGTGCCAAGAAGTTATTTCCTGAGCTTGAACCATGCACCTATTGAACAATCTATGTCAAAACTAATTGAGGTTTCATGTGTTTACTTTTTCATTCTTTGCAGTCAAAACAATTTTTTTAAATACAGATTTTGGACCGAACGGAGTTAACCAGAACTAGAACTATCAAATTAGACTTAAAAGAAACGAGGTCAAAAGCTACCCCACACCCCGGGATAAGATTGGTCCAAACATAGCTCAACCAAATAAAATAATAAGAAAATGAATCTGGCTGAAATTAATTATTTTGTTGGATTTTTTTTTGTTGGCATCAAATCCTGCGGTTCTTTTTGGTCTGGAATTTACTTTAGTCCCCTGGTAATTTTGCAAGACCTTATAATAATTATTAACTCATTTTTTAGGATAAAATCAAAAATCGAATTGACAGTTAAATTTCTCTAAATTGGTTTTTAAATGTTTCTATTTATTGAAAGAGATAAGGGGACCCCTTGTTCAATTTCCACATCCCCCCTACCTCCCCTTTGAATTTCCTCCATTCAAAAATCATATTCAGAATCTTCAGTTTATCAAATTTGAAAAGAATATATCTAGTCTATGACACAAGCAACTATGAACTACTGAAAGTTTGGTTGGCTTTGGCTACAACAGACTGTGTATAAATTGAATTTGAGCTTATCATCAACCAAGACTCTCAGATCTTTTCTGTAGTAACTGGTTGGAACTATCATTAGAGTCCATAAAATATTGGCTCTGAGGGTAAAATTCTCCAAAGTGTATGACATTACATTTCTGGATATTAGTAAATGTGTCTGCTCCTGCATCAAGTTCTCAGATGAGTCACGATTATTGAAGGTTATTATTTGTATGGTCAATGTTAGTTCATTGTGCAAACTTTTATTTCTTAGTGTAGGGTTCACTTTTAAACACAGAAGAGTGTAGGTCTGCTGCTTATTACTTCTCACGGCATTAAACATCTAAACTATAATAAAAATCAAAATAAACCATTATAGAAAAACAAAATCCGAACTTCTGTTTTGAAATTAGGATTTCTGGTATTATTCCCCCCAAAACTATGAAAAATATAGATTTATTCCAGCCATAATTTCCTACTTTCAGCCATATGACCTGGTGTTTAACTACCAACCTGACACTGATGTTGCAGTTTTTAGTACCATATCAAGGATGCACTAACCTGAAGTTGATAAGAAGCTTCACAGATAAGTGGCCAAATGCACAAAACACTGAACAAAAATAAAAATAAACCATGCAAAAACACTCAACAAATTTAAGTTGCTGCTTTCCGTACATCCAATCCTCTCTCTAAAAAGCAACCTAGCGCAATAATTAGGTCACGCAAGGTAGTCCTCAAAATACCAGCAAGCAGCTGTACCTCCCCTCGAAAAAAAATTATGCCTCAAAATCGCCAAACTTTGGCATCTGCTCAAAAAATGGTCCAGCCCATCACCCAACTCCCCACAGAGGGAGCAATATCCATCAAATTACAAAATTTCTTCCTATTGGCAATGCTAGGTTTGAAGATATATAACTATATACAGAAAAATGTGAACACCTTAAAACAACCATTCAAAGCAGAAGGCCAAGCTCTAGAAAACAGTGTCATACAGATGTCATCATATGCTGGAATATCCTGCAAAAGTTATGCTTTGTCAATGGAATCCTATTCAAGGGTGAGAGAATTGTCATTTCCTTGGATATTTGTCCAAAAATCCCAAAGCAGCTTCATTCATCTCAGCTGGATATTGAGAAGACCAAATGACATGCCAGAATGCCTGTCAACTGGTCCAAGATGAATAACAACATTGAAACCCTTGTTAACAACTGTCCAGTATGTCAAAAGCACAGCCACAATAAGCAAAAAGAGCCTCAAATCAGTTCAAGAATACCTATCTTACCATTGCAGCAGATAGCTTCAAACATCTTTAACAAGAATAAAGATACACACCTCATAAAAGTTAACTACAACAGCCACTTCCTTTAAGACAACAAGCTGAGAAATATGTCATCCAAGGAAGTCATTACCGAGTTGAAAATTTGCTTTACTAGACATGGTATTGCTCAGAAAATAGGCAGCACAATAGTGCTGCCTAAGTAAAGAACAATGTTGGCACAATGTATTATTTTTTTTTTCTTTAGACCAGGACAATTCCTATCAAAGAAGTTGTCATAGAACTTTGAAAAGGGCTCATTTGATTGGAAATCAGAAGGTCTAGTGCCCTTTCTAATAGCCAAAAGTGATTGCAGGGCAAATTTTAATAACCAAAATAAGTAGAGGGCCTAAAATTGTTCCCTGGGGAACTCCACAGTAAATTGGCTGGGGATCAGAATAGGCTGATTTATACTTAATTTTTTTACTTCTACCTGAAAGAAAATTTGCAACTATTCCTATCAAATATACATCAACATTAAAATTTGTCAATAGCTTGTGGATAAGGGTTCTATGGCAGATCAGGTAAATGATTTCTTTAGGTCAATTGCAATGAGGTTGATTCAGCATTCTGGTTCATCTAGATACTTTAAAATCTTATCAAGCAAACTAACTAAGTAATGGCTTGTTGAAGTTTTGGGAACATTCCTGAATTGCTGATGGTGAATTTTATGCACAATAAGTTTTCAGCCACCCATCAATGAAACTTTCATAAATCTTGCTAAAAATCAATATATATATATATATATATATATATATATATATATATATATATATATATATATATATATATATATATATATATATATATATATATATATATATATATATATACATATATATATATACATATATATATACATATATATATATATATATATATATATATATATATATATATATATATATATATATATATATATATGTATATATAGGCTGCACACCAGTAAAATCAAAGGGGGCTCCTTTTTTGGGGATAGGGGTTATGAATCCACTTTTCCAATTTTGTGGATACTGTCCTGACATTGTAATCTTGTTGAATATAAAAGTTAAAAGAGCGCTCAAAAATTCAGGAAAAGCCTTTATGGGATCAACAGGAAAATTGAGTGGTGTAATGCTGGTCCTCTTCAATTTCATCAATTTGAGGCGAACTTGGGATTCTGTGATGATTGCGAAATCCATAAGATTTGGAGATGGACGTGGAAAATCCTCCAAGTTTAGTGGTGAAAGTGACTGAACAATTGCTGCCAGGTGAGTGTTTAGGCGATCTGCAGTTTCTTTGTCCGGCTCATAATAGCCAAAATCCGATCCAGCCTGCGTTTTATCTGTCATTTGCTTTATCCTTCTGTACCACTGTCCAGGCTTAGAATCCAATAAATGAGACACTTCCTTTTGGTAGTACAACACTGCAGCCTGGCGGGTCATTTTTCTGATTTTATTCTTCAGGGTAGTAGCTTCTTTATGTTTTTTGTTCCTGAAAAGTTGCCTCATTTTCCTGCTTAATGCTTTGATTTCTTTTGTAATGTATGGACAATCTGCTGAAAAACGTTTGTTAACTTTTTCAGGAAAATAGAAATGGTACTTGCCAAGAAGTTTTTCTTGAAAAGTAGTGGCCATTTCATCAGCATTAGCTGTAGAAATTATACTGTCTCATTTTTCACTTGTGAGCCAATTACTGAAACCAAACAATCTGCTGTTTGTGATTGGCCGACTTGTAGTTGTTTCTGTAGTGTATGTGACCCAGATTTTGCTTATGGGGTGTAGCTCAAGGGTGAAGTGGTAGCTTCCTCCTATTCGGGGGCCTGGGGAGGGTTTCCTGTAGAATTGAGACATGTTATTAGCTATGCAGTCCAGAGCTGTATCACGTTTTGTTGTTGGGGAATGAACTAACTGTTTTAGACCTAATTCTGCTTCCAAAGACTCAAGTCGTAGTTCATTAGCATCACCAAGCAGGAACATAACATCTGTGGGGTATTTACCCTGTACTTAGTCAGCACTTAATTGAAGTTTTTTCCTGGCAAGCTTTTTGAGAGCTGACATCTTGTCCTGGTGAACAATAAAAAACACTAACAGCTACACCATTATAATGGTAGGGCAGGCGTCTGGGCTTTGCAAAACCCCAAAGAATCTCATCATAATCATCAAGCACAGGTACCTCTATCTGAAAAGCAGGAATTTTCTTATTAATATAAATTGCAAGACCTCCTCCCTTTTTTCCAAGCCAAAGGTCATCTGGCCGTAACTTTATCATTTTATTATAACTGGATAAACTGAGTAGATCCGGATTTTGCCTATGAACCTTTGTTACTGCTACTATTGAGGCTCCAATTACTCGAGCTAAATTCTCTAGCTCAATAATCTTATCCGTATTTAAACTTTCCGCATTACTATACAAAAAAACTAGGGAGAGCAAAAATGTTAGAAGATTTTTCTTTGACCTTGGTTTTCCCCTTAGTCCTTGTGCAGACAGTTTCCTGGTGTTCTAACAATTCTGCAAGATCAATTTCTTCTAATGGCGAAAACCTGTTACTAAGTGGGATGGTGTGGCTTATATTCAAAATGCAGGAGGCTGATATTTTAAGAAGGAAAGACCTAGGGATTGGGGAGAGTAGGTGGGGAGGGAGGACGGGGGAAAGCTCCAAGAGGAACCAGAGAGATATGCTGAGCCCATCTGACCCATGGTGACCGCAAAGAAGGGATCCAGTAACATGATGTCAATATTGATAAAGGTTGTTGTGGATGTGATTGGGGGGAGGGGAACTGAAAAGGCGAGTTTCTTTGGTTCAGCTGTTGGCCCCCTTGTCTTGACAAGTTTTTTGAAAGTACAAATTATGTTCTGGCTTTTGTGTCTGCTTGTTTTGAGTTTGACTCTTTTATTTATTTTAATTTCTATTTGTTCTGGGTTTCATTTATTTGTTGATACTGATTTATGGTACTTGTATACTAGGTAGATTATTTGATTCTATTTTCTTTTCTTTTTTGTTTAATGGAGTCCTTTAATTTTTTTTGAAAAACTTATTCTGTGGGAAATTTTTTTTTTTAATTAATCACACTCAATAACCATCCTCTGAATTCAAACATTTCATAGAAGACTGGGGCATAATCCATAAAACTTTTCATCCCATATATGCCTAATCAAATGGACTTAAAAAGCTGTCCAAACATGCAAGGATAAACTCACAAAAACAATAGCAACTGGAGACAATACATAGTTACAACTCCTTGAACTTGAATACCAAAATACCCTTCTGAGGTATTGATGAGCTTATGAGCTGTCATCTTCACTCAATCTCTTGTAAAGGAAAACAACTACAGAAGCAGATTGTTCCCATTACAAATATATACAGAAGAGAAAACAGGATCAAGCAAGTTAAATTTGAAAAACATGATAAGCCTCACAACCAACTCCACATAGGCAATAAAGTTGTCTACCAGTAAGAATTGAATGACCATTGAAACAAAGCCAAGGCACTAACATAAACAGGACACCTTAGATACCTCCAGTTAGTACCTGAATCTGGGATGAGTTTAGAGAGAGATAGGAAAGACATCTCTGACCCCCTACCCACAACACCAAAAATTCAAGAGACAGACCCCTAAACATGACACATACTATCTAATCATATGAAAGAAATCCCATGACTATATCTCCTAGCAATCCCTCTTCTAATGATCAAGCCCCTTCTAATGTCATCAACAGCCCACAGATGCCTGATGAAAATACTCCACCAGAAAGTTCATTGACCACAACAGAATAGATAAGGCTAATAATGCCAACAAAAAATTGAAACTTCAATGAAAGGTAAGGAAATAGTGTATATAGTAACTTAGAAGTATGAGCAGTGAGTCTACATGATCTGGTTATGGTCCAAGAATTGTATAAGTAACTGGCTCATGAGTATTTTGTAGCTTGAGTTTGTGGAGAAGCAAGTCTAGCACTTTTTGATAGATGTGCTAAGGAATAGCCTAGGATATTTATATTAATCAGATTATCATATTCACTTCCAGTACTAACCTATTCACATTTTTAGTCATTTAAAATAGTATTTTCATCTAATATTCAATCAGGCTAAATTATCTTCTAGTCTACCCAGTAGATACCCATTATAGAATCAATCAAACCATGAAAACTACAGCAAAGGAATATATTATTAAGACTATATATGAGTCCATCAGGTGGGGGGGGGGGGAGGATTAGGGTGTAAAGTTAGGGTAACAGCTAGCCTTTTATGTAGGAAAGGGTCACAAAATGTATAATGGTGCTAGAGCCTACTTTCAGGTAAAGTTCTACCAAATCATATTATTGAGTTAGGACTAAAGTGAATACACCATTTGATGCCTTTTTTTATGCTTATTATAAATATAATAAGCATTTCTATTGGAAATGAACTTTAGCCCCCCCCCCTCTATATGCCAATTCAGGGTTGGGTTAGGTTAGGCCTAGGTTAGGTATAGCCTATGTAGAGGGGGGGGCTCAAATTCATTACCACTATAAATGCTTATTATATTTGTAATCAGCATAAAAAAAAGGCATCAAATGGTGTATTCACTTTAGTCCTAACTCAATAATATGATTTCGTAGAACTGTACCTACTTTCATTTTATTAAGATATTTCCTTCTGAATTGCTGCTAGCATATGCTATATTTGTAGATGGTATAGGCTAACAACTGCAGTTACTAGCCTACTATGAAGGTATATCTAGCCTCATGAATTTAACCCATTTCCAAAGCACGCCAAAAATAAATTTTTAAAAAAGAACCTACCTTCTTACACATTAAAAAGCATTTTACATCAACAGACCAAAAACAAAATAGCGAGATTATGATCTGAAGTATTCCAACAGTGAAAGATCCAATGAGCCCAATTTCATCATCAATGGCTCCACAAATTAGCCAAAAGTAAAAAAAAAAACCATAGGCCATTGCGAACGTCCATAAATGTAGCTGATTACTAACAGGTTTAAGAGTGTACAATGATACAGATTTCACTAAATAGTCCATTTTCTTAAGCTGATTTCACTTGCAATATAGGAATCATTCAAATAATTTGCCAGTAGGAGCAGGAGCTGCGTTTTCAAGTAGCCTTGTTTTCAGGCACCGGGTTCGAACACGGGTTGCTATCGAGTTCTGTATAATGCGTTTTTAGGGTTGCGGGTTCAACACGAATCCGCTCCTAAGCGTATTCATCTGCCGGGTTCTCCCCGTGTTTGAACCCGGGTTCGTTTAATCTGGAACCCGCAGAAATACCAGGTTCAAACACGAGTTTTGCTTTCATGGGCGATAAATTCAAAAATGGCTAACCATCCAGAATTTACAGCCCGCGATGTTTGCTCATTGGGGTGCCTTGTTCAAGTAACAAAGAATTATCAAAACTATGAGATATTCTTGGCACATGGTAAAACTTCAAGCAATTGGGTTATTATGGGATCTTTTGGCACTGCAGTTTGAGGCAATCCAAGCCTGAAGGGAGCCTAGGTCCTGGGTAGAGTAAAGCTGCAGATTAGTTCTCCATGATAAAAACAGCTTATTTATTACAGTAAAGGTGCAGTTTAGTTTCCCCTGTAGTATAAGTTGCAGAGGCCCTACCAATAGGACTGGGATATATAGTAAGATGTACCTTGTTTACAATCTGCTTCTAATGGACAGTATCTATGCAACTTTACAGGTCAATTGACTAAATAATACAAGTTAGAAATAAGTTGTTTTAATGATGAGGATCTAAATTCCATCTTCACCATTTCTTGCTGTATATTATTTAGTCAATTAGGTTATAAATTTTCACAGTTACTCTGTCAGTAAAATTCTAGTTTAGCTGCTTTTGTCTATCTTGGAAAGGGGTTAGGTTATGAGAATGAAACTTTCATGGATGGGTCTACATGCTAAAGTGTGTCCCAGGAAGGTATTTTGAAGTACCTACCTCCACTCCTTCTCCCTCTTGGGGGTATTCTGACAAAACAAGATAACAAATTTAAATTTTGACAAAACAACATTTTACCTTGATTTTCACTTATCAGTTTCCTTTTCTCTGGTTTTAGTTCTGAACTACAATCCCTGTTATTTGAGTAGAATTTTAAGTCATATCAATGTTTTTTTTTCAAAATTTAGGAAATGTATTTGCATATCTTTAAAACCTCATAAATTGGGATTGAGCAAAGTTGTGAAGCTGAAAACGATTTTGTTGTACTTCATTTAAGCACAAGATTTATTTCGCAAGGTTGGAATTTTATAACACACAGATTTTTAAAGGTCACCAAAGGTCAGGACCCTTTAGAGGGAGAAGGAGTGGAGGTAGGTACTTCAAAATACCTTCCCAGGGTATACTTTAGCCTGTAGACCCATCCCCAAAAGTTTCATTTGCCGAATCTAACCCCTTCCCATAATAGCCAAAAGTAGCTAAAGTAGAATTTTACCCTTACTGTTTAATAGAAGCAAGGCATAGGCTAAACAAATCACTTCTTACTGTATATCCTGCTTCTATTGGCAGGTCATCTGCACTCTAAAGTTAAAGGGGAATTTATCCGCACCTTTGATCTATCTAGTACTAGATCATCTTGGGTTGCAAGGTTGGCTGACTTTAAATATAGGTCCATAATGAAACAGTAAGGAAATAAACACACTAATAAATATAGAATTTAATGCTGTATCCAGATATAACAGTAATTTTTGTAAAGGTGCAGTTTAGTTTCCCCTGATAAAAACAACTTATTTCTAATTGTATATTATTCTCTCAATTAGGCTATAAAATTGCACAGATACTGTCCATTAAAAGCAGCTTGCAAACAACTCACATCTTACTGTATATCCCAGTCCTATTGGTGCCCTACACTGCAGGAGGAACTAATCTGCATGTTTACCATAATTTCCTCTGGACATTTTACCTCCTACATTCTATAAATCAAGCTTTTAGGGTAGACAAAGGGATTTGAGGGTGGGCTGCAGCATTATAGATAGGTTTGTCTAGACCCCAAAAACCTAAGTGAGCTGAAAACTAAACCAAGATTAGATTTTTTAAATTCCAGACTAGTCTATGGAATTTCCAAAATTTTCTAAACTTCTAAAATTAATTTACAGATGAAACGATTTTATATTCAGATAGAGGATTGAATTCCTAATTGAATTGTATATTTGTGTCTTAACTTCTGTCTAGCAGTATTTTGGGCTCTAAAACAGTAGCGAATTTAAAGGAAGTCATAAAACCTCAAAAAGCTTAAATCGAAATAAATTCAAATAAATTGCTTCCAAATAAAATAGATGGTCTCATTTGAGAGTTTCTTTTTTCGAGGACATGCTTTGCCTTCCCCATAGAACCAGTTGCTTTATTTAAAGCATTCAGACTTTCCTTGAATAATGTTATAAACTTATTGTGGCTGACATATTTATAAAGAAATATCTAGGAGATATTGTAATTTGTAAATTTATACAGTCTCCCATCTGCACTCAACTTCTTAAAGAGGAAAAATATACACAAGGTCTCACCAAAGGATAGGCATACAAATTAGAGAATTGACTACTTCATTAAAACTTCATGTCTCCTTTGGTTTCCAGTCAAACAGGCTTAAAGACAAAAGATAACCCCATGGTTAAGAGACAAAATTTGGCAAGTCCAGCTGAAATAACTGTAGTTCTTCTTCTTACCTTCAGGAGGAGACAGCAATTAGTCTGAAATGGGAACTGTCTGCTTTAAAGGATCAAATCATTGAACCTTACCACTGGCACAAATTCATATTAAATTATCTTTATTTTTCATCTTTATTATGGCAATTGAAAGAGTTGTAAATGCATTCTTCAGCAAAGAGTTGGAGTTTCTAAATTTTATTTCTAAAATTCAGCATGAAAAGCCATCATGCTCTTTACAGCTTAGCCTTTTATTAAGTCCCATGTTACCTCAGGCTACCCTTCCTTTCAGTTCAAAATTTCTCCTCGTAAGCTCTGTTGTCATATGAAGTGGTTTTAAATTGTTACAATGGCATATTTTTTCCAGGAACTTCCATTATATACCAGATATACAGGGACATCCTGCCACCTCAGTATTCCTATAAAAAAGGACAAAGTATGCGAGCGATTACATTGAGTGTTGAGAAGGAAAGTGAAGGTAAATAAAACCTATATGGATTAATCTTGAGCAAATGTAAACCCAGCCCAGCTCAACACTTGTTTAGAATGAATTTGAACTCTATTTTGTGTTAATACAAGCATATGCATTTTTTTCCATTTTATTCTAAAAGAATGCTATGGTTGGACACAGACAGAAGGCTCTCCTCCGAAAGTCTGAAGCAGCACCCTTTTCAGTTTTACCCTTTAACCCCTTAACTCACCAGTTTTTCATTAACATGTGACCTCTTGGCTAAACTATAAACCCTATTTATATGATCACCTATTTATCTAGCATATTTAGGGAATAAAAATAGATATGGAAATATTGAAATTACCAACTTGAAAAATCATATAGTCAATAGTTACGACTTAGTCTTTCCAAGATCCAGTTAATCCGTCTCTATCTTATACGGGTTATGCACACTCAATTTAGAGTGGATCATATTCTATAAACAAACTCGTTTATTTATATCTTAAGCTAGAATCATATTCACACAAAAAGAGCTTGGCAATTGCAAGATCAAGGGACGTGGCCAAGGCAAGGGGTCTGGAATCTCGGTCAGGACCAGTTGCAGCTCCTCTCTTCTCGATCTCTCCCTGTTGTTTTTTTCTTTTCTTATTTCTTTTTTATAACGGATCTTCCCCCCCCCCCCAAAGAAATAGCTTCAATATCCTTACTTTTCCTTTTCATTGAAGAAATAATTTATAATTTTATTTTGCAGTTGGCTCATCGAATGTAAGCCATGTAATGGACATGCAGCCAGGACCTTCAACTCTGTCACCTAGAATCAGCATTTGTCAAACAACAACCTCTGGGGGAGTTTCTGGGTCTACTTTGTCAGGTATTTTTGATATTTAACCAGAAGTTCCCTTCTGATCACCACAACCCCATGTTTTGAAGCAGATTTTAATGAATCAACAAATAAATTTAAATTAAGTAAACCTGTCACAATCAAACTCAAGACTGATAAAAGCAAAAGAGACTGCAAAATACAAAATTCAAGAAAATACGAATTAAAGAAAAATGTTCAGATAATAGTTGTGTTTTTTAATCCTTTTTATGGTTAAATGAGTACTGTAAAAAAACAATCTTCTTGCCAGTTTGGCGCCCCTTCCTTCCTGAAACCGTCCTTTCAATCTACAAGTGATCAAAATGTCTTAAATTATGATACAATAACCAAGAGAAATAAATCAATACCAAAGGAATTCTAAATTGCAAGCTTACGAGTTAATGGACCTACTTGCAGTTTGTCTCCTAGGTTAGGTCCTTGTTGATAAAGTTTAGAAGCCATAAGAAATTGGCCTGATTTGTCGATTTAGAAAAAGAGATATTGAGCAAAAAAACTTCAGATAATCCCATATTATTTGACAATACCAGTTTTTGAGTGATTTGCTTAGGAAAAAAAATTGGTTAAAATATATATCCAGCAAATATCTTCCGAAGCTCCAGAGAGACACAGACTATCCAGTATGTGTGCCATAGGTGCAATGTGTTGCCTTATTCGGAACGTTTTTCCAGCTATCAATGCAATAGGCGTAGTATGTGTAAAGGACAAATAAACGCAATCAGGCTTAAATCTATAGTTTATAAACAATTGTGGTTGCATTCAAATCCAAAAGATCTGAGTTCAAATTAACTTCTTAATTAGCGATTTCTGCTATCATTGTCTTTATATGCCTGGTCTTGGAAAACCGGTTCTCATGAACAGTGGATCACAAGCAGCCACCAACAATGTGCTGACAGTATCAACAGCTAATAGAAAAAGCGTGGTCTTGGATGCACTATGGACGCGGAGATACCTATGGAGGCTCAGAATCATGAAAACTACTAAATGTAAGAAAAAACCCCTTAGCGGATATGGATTGAAACTTTCACTCTTAAATGGTGCTAGTGACACTTTTTTTTGCATTCCTTTATCCTTTAAGTATGTTTTTCAAGACTGCTTCAACTCAAATATTCAATCATTTTGTTTTCTTTTCAGCTTCCAGTGCAAGAGAAGAAATCTGGATTATGTAAAAAAAAAAACAAGGGGAAGTGCTTTGCAGACGAAAATACAGCTACATTAATGCTGATCGATCTTATTGGAAAATTAAAAGAAGGAATCCAGTCCAAAAGTTTACGCAAAGATATTCAATATAAACACATTGCTGAGAAACTTGTGGAGGCTGGATTCAATCTTGGCGCTGTTCCTGCAGAAAAATGTAAGAATAAGTGGAATAACTTGAAAAAGAATGTGAAAACTTTTTTAGACAATGCCAAAAAAACCGGAGCGGCTCCAATGGATAAACTACAGTTCTATGAGGAGGTGATGGCAGTTATCTACGATGATTCGTCCATCACCCTGAGTAACATTGTTGACACGTCCAAAGACGAAACTATTGAAAGAGAAGGGCCAACCATTGTCCTGGAAACAGTCTCAGAAGATGACAAAGAAAATCATAGAAAGAAGGCTACGAGCCCTATTACACCTCCGCCAGCAAAAGGACATCAAAGGCAAACCATAGTTGAGACGTTGAAGCGGTTAGATGAATTAAAAAAAAACAAAGAAGAAAATAAAAAATAGGATAGCGAGTTCCGTCAGGTCCTGCTGGACCAATTAAAAAAAGACTATAATGTCCGTGAGAGGGCTTTGACCCAGCAGAAAGAGGCGTCTGATCGCTTCCTTTCTTTAATGGAAGCCCTTGCCAATAAAAATGAGCTGCCCAAAAAGAAGAAGGGCAAAAAAAGGAAAGGCAATAGTAGCTCAGACAGTGATTGAGTTCCATTTAGTGACATATAGTTTCAAGTAGTTTATCCAGTTAGTTCACATTATATTATATATATTTATACAAGATATACCTATTTCTTCATAATACTGTATGAATAAATCGCTAGTAGCGGAACGTCAAAAAAAGCACAGAGAAAACACTGAATGTTTTTTTTAAGTCTGCAAGTTGAAACAATCTACAAAATATGGCACAAAGAGGGAAAAAATGGGTCGGTAAAGTTAAGCTTAGTTGCCATAATCTTTAGGCCATTTTCCTCAAGTTCGTTTCTATTCTTAAATGCTTAAAAATCTTGAGCCTTTTTTGGGGGGTAGGTGGAAGGCTCTGAGGGAACATGAACTATGGCGCTAACTCCTCTCCAGACAAAATATAGAGCTCTCAGGAGAAATCTCAGTTTCCCCAGCCTCTTGAAAAGAAGAAAGACCTGAGTCCCTAATTTCAGATTTTAGGAGAAGATATACAACATTATTTAATGGGTTCTAACAGCAAAAAAAAACTAGCTTTGAATGAGTGACTATTCAAGATAATAAGATACGTTTTGATGGCAGGTAAAAGCAGTGGCGTTGATTACATTTCTTGCAAAATGTGATTACAAAACACATAATAAACAATTAATAAAATAACTCAGATAATCAAAGAATTAAAGCTCTTAAAAAAAGTTCATAAACTAGAAGATATGGCTTTCCGTCTTGCAATTACCTCAGTTGAAGCTGGTGACCTGCCACTGCTACTTTGATAAGTTTCTGAGGATGAGTCTTGGGATGGCATACTGTCGTTTTCTTCATACCACTCCTGGATTAGGTCCCCATTGGACATACAAATATTGTGTAGAACGCAACAGGCAGTTATAACATAGGAGGCAAAGTCAATGTTGCAATCAAGCATATGGAGTCTTCTGAATCTACCCTTCAAGAGCCCAAATGTATTTTCAATTACTACTCGAGTTTTAGAAAGCTTCTTGTTATATCTCTTTTCACAATTGGTTAAAGCACCAAAATCTTTGTGGGGGACCATAAGCCATGGCAGCAATGGGTAGGCGGAATCACCAACTAAATGGTATTGTCCATTGTGGAAAATACAACTCTGGTCACTTGTGGCCTTACTAAATATTCCACTGTTCCGAATAACCCTAGCATCATGCATTGACCCAGGATAGCCAGCTGAAATGTCAGTAAAAATCTTTTGAGCAGTGCAAATTCTTTGCAGAATCACTGAATGCTGGCACTTCCGGTTGCGATATGCAACTTGCTGATCTGCTGGGCATATGATGGGGATATGGCAACCATCAATTGAGCCATTGGTATTTGGGAAACCAGAGATTTTCTTAAATTCAGTAGCAATGTCTTGGTAAATACTTGGGTCAGTGGGGAACACTATAAACTATTTAGACAGCTTGGTTAAAATCAAACAGCATTTTCTAACACATGAAAAAACACTAGACTTTGCTACACCAAAGCGGTCACCAATGTCTCTCATTGAAATACTATTTGATAAGTACCACAGGGTAATCTGCATTGCTTTTACACGCTTTATTGGCTTGTTATAATCACTTCCAGAGCCACCATGGTACTCATGTGGAAAATATTCTTTAGTAATTTCATGTTCCTGTTGTAGCAGGTTGCAAACAACATCAAAGGTTGTTTTATTCAGCCTAAAATGTTCTCGGAATCTCTCATTACTGAGTGATTCCACAGTCACTTCTGAAAAACCCTGTACTTTGGGATGCTGGGTCCTTCCATTCTCTTCAAGAATTGCCTCTAAAGCTGCTTGATGCACATTTAAGCCACTTGAATTGCTTAGGAATGGAAGAGGGTTTATTGGGTGAATAATTTCCTCTATGCTCCAAATTGTAGAAAAGCCTTCATAAAGAAGGTGAAATTCCATTTTGATGTTATAGATGCCTAGAAAATAAAGATGAAACAGTTTAATAAGGCTTATTCTATTTCGTTACTTAAATTTGAAAAAAGCAATGTTTTGATTATTGAAATAGTGAGTCTTTGCCTGCTGGATTTTAAGAATCTGGGCTTCCCAATTCTGGCAATTTGGATTCTGATGGGTATTGTATCAACTCACTACTACTTAAGTGAGTCTTCACTTCCTGGGTTCTCTGTAATCTGAGCTTCCAGAATCTGAGAAATTCAAACCAGATTTCAAAAAAGTCAACAAGGTGAAGACTCACTTTAAGTTAAAACTAAAGCTTATTAACGTGTCACTCCCCCAACCACAGACTTTTAACATGCATGTTCAGTTAATACTCAACCATTTGCCCATTGTGCTGGAGCACACATTCCTACAAAAGATAAACCCTGCATTGTCCCCCCCCCCTAGATGTACTAACTAAAAAAAAATACCTATGTTTAAAGCTTGGGTTGTCTTGTTATACAGGAGAGACTAAAAAAGGACCTGTATCCACATCTAAGACTTTTCAGCTTTCTGTGATATCATACAATGTTAACAGAACTAAGGACATTTAAATTAACAGAATTAAGGACATTAAAAACACTTAAATTTATTGAAGGTAGGAAACATATAACTCCTGTCTTTCTAAGGAAAATGAATAGACATAAGTAGGTCTTATTGCACTAAAGCCCTGGTGTCATGGCAATTCAAAAAAAAACAGAAAACAAAATCAACTTTAAAATACTTGACATTACTTAAGTATAAAAGAAACAAAGAAAAACAAAACAAAAATTTTTCTTCTGTGCTCAATTGCCAACCTGAGCAATTGTCCTAAATTTTTAAATCTTGCAAAGTATTCATCCCTCACTACATTCACCATCTCTCATGTCCATACATCCACAATTCAGGCAATAAGAAGGACCATCTTAATTGCATTTCTTCATATCTGCTTTCATTTAATGGATTTTAAAGAAGGTTTCTGTTGCTAAGTCATTAGGCCTACTTAAATATTTTCTTACACCTTTTTGAACAATCTTAAGTTGTTAAAATAGGTAAGATTTTCAGAATTTTTAGTGATCACAATATATTTCTATCATTGTTAAGTGCATTAGAAAGGACAACCACTGGTAAAGATCCCACAAAATATTTTATGGTGATTAAAAATTGTTTATTGCTTAAAAAGTTGGCAAAACAGGAGAAAGTGCTTCTCAATAGTTAATAACTTTGAAATCTCTTCTTAAACACAGCAAAATGCATTTGTTTTAAATGCAAAGTCAGCATGGCCTGAAAATCTACTTAATACTAATCACGCTTTGAGACTTGATTGGCTGATTGTCTAAATGCTTTTAAAAATTACTGAAGATCAAATATTGTATACGAACTCTAGTCCAATGTGTAAGTTAGTATAGTAGCACTAGATTTTCAAGGTTCAAACTGGCAGTACTGATCTTTATTTTGTGATCCTTTAGCCAAGAAGTGAAGCAGGAAGCTAGGGGCCAGCCATCCCACGCTTTGGCATGCCTTTTTTCCTTATCTTCCCAGATTTTTCCAGATACCCATTTAAAGCTTGGCCAACTCTGGATGAGCTTACAGAGTCACATCACTGATCCCTATCCCAAACAAAATAAACTAGCAGTGCCAGGAATTAAACCTGTGCCCCTTGGACAGAAGATTCCCAGCCCAGACTGTCAACCACTTTGCCAGGACCACCAATGTGACCAGAGAACAACATTTATTTGAAAAAAGAAAATATTGAAAACAAAACAACTCAAGTCACAGTTGCTGCCATTTTCACTACTGTCCCATAAACAATATATTTTATTTAGACAAATTATTTTAAGACAGGTATCAACAAAACTCCATCAGGGATTGTATTTGCTTAAGATACAACCAGCACTGTGAATGCTTAGTTTTGTGATATTCTAGTCTTGAAATAACAAAAAAAGAAAATTTATATTTTCTATTTGTTTTCCACCAGCTTATTTGAGCAAAGTCATTTGTGACAGCAATATGTCTATGGTTGGCTTAGAATCTCACTAAAATGCCTTAAAACATAAGAAATTAAAAAAAAATTATACTGATCATCAAAAAGAATATCAACATGGCTGGTACTTGTTTATAATCCAGGAAAAAAACAAGCTAGGATTGTATTGCAAAGATCAGATAACCATTACCTGGTACTTATATGAGATACTGTATAAACTAAGGGTTTCTCACTCTGGTAAGTATGTTTGAACTTTAGTTTTTTGGGGTTTAGCAGGAATAAAAGGTACCTAGGTCTGTTTTTGCTGTCCTTAGTATGTTGATAGTAACAGTACAGTAACAGTGAGATTTCATTCTCACTGTTCTAGTTACTTTAACAGTAACAGTACACTAACAGTAACAGTAAAATTTCGTTTTTGCTGCCCTTGATTCTTAAATATTGACAGTACATTTTAGTAACAGTGAGATTTGGTTCTCACTGTCCTTATTACTTTAAAAGTAACAGTACACTAACAGTAAAATTTTGTTTTTGCTGCCCTTGATTCTTTAATAGTGACAGTACATTTTAGTAACAGTGAGATTTGGTTCTCACTGTCCTTATTACTTTAAAAGTAACAGTACACTAACAGTAAGATTTTGTTTTTGCTGTTTTTGGTACTTTAATAGTAGCAGTACATTTCAGTAACAGTGAGATTTTGTTCTCACTGTCCTTGTCACTTTAACAGTAACAGTAAGATTTCATCTTGCTGTCCTTGGTACTTTAATTGTAACACTACATTTCAGTAACAGTGAGATTTTGTTCTCACTGTCATTATTACTTTAGCAATAACAGTAAGATTTTGTTTTTGCTGCCTTGGTACTTTAATAGTAACAGTACATATCAGTAGCAGTAGGCTAAAGTAACAGTGAGATTTCATTCTCACTGTCCTTGTTAATTTAACAGTAACAGTAAGATTTTGTTTTTGCTGTCCTTGGTATATAATAAAAAAATATAAAACTTGAATAAAATTCTCAAATTTGGAAAACCCTTTTTCCAATGGAGGGGGAGGGGTGTAAACGCTGGTCACCCTCTTATTGTGCCTGTTTGAGTGCCACCTAAGTGTTAGCAAAACACATCATTCTGTGACAACTCTATGAGAAGTGTTAAGCCTACTTCTCATTTTGTGTTTATATTAAGCAACAGTTAGTTTTTATAATTAAATCTACTTAATCAGTTTAGGCAGTCAAGAGACAAACAGTTGCCTCAATTAATTTTTGAAATAGCCTACATTGATTACCTAATAACAATCTCAAGAATCACAAATCAACAAATATATGTACAGTTTTTTTTATCAAACTCCTAAGATTCTATGAGGATATATGGCCTACTGTCTAATCCTTTCAATCATTTGAAATCAAATTAAAATTTTAAAATATTCCTTGTAACCATGCAATTTTATTTTCAAAATCTCCGCTTTATTCCTCGGCATTAAGCGTTTTCAGCTGCGAAATTTCAACCCTGTGTTTTCCTCAAGAACCCGCTTTGTGAAAACACTTGATGCACTACACGAGAACAACCCGTGTTCGAACCCGCTGAGCCTGAAAACGAGGCTAAGGAAACAGATGGGTTTCAAGGTCGCGAATAATCACCAAGTCTGGGTTCATATGTCATCAGAAGAAGCATACTTCACTAGATTTTTTGACATAGTTACCAAGTGTTTTGAAACTCTTATTATACCTCTCAACTAATTCGAAAGTAAAGTCTTTATAAGAACTTGCCGCCAGCTCCAAGAACCAAGACTTCACTGCTGTTTTTACGTCGTCGTCACCTTTTTAACGGTTGTCACTGAGGTGGCAGCCGGTTGAACTGGAGACGAAAGATGAGTTTTCCATATTACGCCCAAACCTAGGCAACAGAACATGGGACGGTAACGTACACACTCCCCTGGAAATTTGAAGGGCGAACTTCCTCTCTCTCCAAGCGCAAAATCATGGCGTCGGTGTTTGGGAATAGGCATGGTTTTTTTGGTCGATTTAATGCAAAGGAGGAACCACTGTCAATGCAGAAGCATAAAATAAAACTGGGTATGCTGACAAATGAAGTTTTCCTTCTTCATGACAATGCAAGACCTCACACTTCGGGTCAGACCCGTGATTTATTTGATAGTTTTGGTTTGGAAGTTTTAGTTAAACCACAATGCAGTCCTGATCTTGCGCTGAATGATTGTCATCCGTTTCTCCTCCTCAAGTCACACAATGATGACGACGACGCAAAAACAGAAGTGAGTTCCTGGTTAGCAGAACAGGCGGCAATTTTTTATACAGAGATTACTTTAAAATAAATTGAAATGTATGATAAGTGTTACAACAAACTCGGCAACTATGCTGCTAAATAGAGTAAAGTATGTACTTTTGGATTTTTTTTAAATAGTCCTTCGTTGTGTACTTATGATCAAACAGATCTTAATAAAAAAACACACCTCGCATGTATAAAGCCCTGTCTTCATTAAGGTTTTTTCAGGCAAAGTCAGCCATCTAAAAAAGCTTTTGTTCGTCGGAAAACAGGCTTTTATAAAAAAAAACACTTCAAATGTGGCTGATTTGCTTTTTTGAGTCTTAAAAATGTCACTGGATGCTGGTCTGCTTTAAAAAAGCAAAAAAGGATGGGTACTATACGGAACACACCCGAGAAGTAAAGCTAGGTCAAGTCAGAAGGCCATCTTGGTGCCTACATCTTTATTAGTTTCAACTTTTTAGTATACTACAATGTTAAAGCATATTTTATTTTGACAACACTGCTCAAATGTTACTAGTGTATTATACAGAACGCAGTCGAGAAGTAAAGCTAGGTCAAGTCACACGGTCATCTTGACATCGTTATCCATTTCCATACATTGATGCCAACGATGTTATTCCAAATTTATAATAAATTGCCTAAGAGTTACCACCCCCCTTCGGGCTTACCTTAACTGGTAAGCAGTTTAACCCTTTTTACTACTTTCATACAATCCAATTAAAATAATCGTTTCCGTAGATTGACACCAATGATGTTATTCCAAATTTACATTAAATTGCAAAAGAGTTAGCACCCCCTTCGGACTTACCAGGGACTTACTTGGTAAAAACGACGTCGTTTTTTTTTTAAAACCAAGGACTTCCTTGGTTTTACCCCAGTTTCTGATTTGACTGGGCAAGGTCTGGCTTCGTCAATCCTGCGATTCCTCGAAAGCCTTGGTCTTAATCAGAACAAGATGGTTGGTCAGGGATATGACGGTGCAGCAGAGATGAGTGGGCATCTTAGGGGTGTCCAGGCTGTTATACCTGAAAAGTATCCGAAGGTGCTTTACGTTCATTGTAGTGCGCTCAGTCTCAGCTTGGTCATCTATTCTGTAGGCTCTATTCTGGCGTTTAAACATTTCTTCAGTGTCTTGTCACAAGTCTGCAGTTTTTACCATACTTTCCCACTCAGGACACAGAATTGAGAAGATAAGATCAACGAAATACTACCGGATTTGAGGGAACATACTTTAACCGGACTTTGCAAAACAAGATGGGTGGAGCACCACGATTCAGTCGTGCGTTTTCTTGAGCTGTACTGACCAATCCTGCGATCTCTGGAAGCTCTTTAAGAGAACGGAAATGCAGAAACTTCTCCAAAAGCGGCGCAGTTGCTGGACACGATGAACCAGTCACAATTTTTTGTGTGTCTCCATGTGGTCAAAGAGCTTTTCTGGGTTACGCTTCCACTGTGCAAGACTCTTCAGTCAGTTAACTGTGATTTGGTAGCTGCATGCAAGCACGTGGAAACTGTCCTTTCAAAAACAAAGGAAATGCGAGGAAATACTGCTACTGCTTTCACGTCTATTTTCGACGAAGCTGAGCGTTTTGCCAGCGACTTAGGACTGGAGATGACTCGTCCAAGGACGAGAGGTAGCCGGAGTATGCATGCACACGATCCAGACCTTCTCAACCACTATAGAACCTCGCTCTTTATTCCTTTCATGGACCACTTCACTTTCGAGGTTAAACAACGATTTGTGCTTCACCAGAAACTGCTGTCAAATATCAGCGTCCTTTCTCCTGCCAAAATTTTTTCTGTCAATCTGAAGGCATTAAACCTGGAGTCATTGGTTGAATTGTATGGCGATATTCTTCCCGAACCAGACTGTCTGAAGCAAGAAATTGAGCTATGGCGCATCAAGTGGGAGACTGTTCCGGTATCAGAAAGGCCTACTTGTGCTATGTCTTCGCTTCAGGCATGCGACGCCACCTTTTTTCCAAATGTGTTTCTTCTTCTGGCTGTTCTTGTGACGTTACCTGTTAGCCCTGCTACTCCAGAAAGAAGTTTCTCAACGCTCAGAAGGCTCAAAACCTGGCTGAGAAATTCAACAGGAGAAGAACGATTGAGTGACTTAGCCCTCCTTGCGCTCCATAGGGACGTTGACATCTGCCCTGACAAGGTCATCGACATTTTTGGAGGGAAGAAAAATCGTCGCCTGGATTTCGTTTTATAGATATTCACCCTTACTTTTAGCTAAAAAAAAAAAAAATATATAGAATATTTCTACTATTTTGCTTGTTTTTGCGTTAACTGTTTTTGCTGTCTCAAAAAAAAAATAGCTTGTAGTATTGAACTGTATTTAAATAATTGTATTGTTTTTGCGTTACTAAAAAAAAAAAAAAAAAAAAAATGCCGAAAGTATGCCTAGTGGACGCCTCCTCGTTCGGAAGGGGCGGACTAACGGTCTTGTTGCTCGAGGATGTTAGAAAAAATCCACGGGAAAAAATCGGGTACACCCCCCCCCCCGAACAAAAATCCTGGATACGACCCTGGAAGATACTGTATTATCTCTTGGTTTAGTTCTAAATCCCAAGACGTTTCAACTTAACACCGTTGGCCAAGCCTAAGATATTCACATATGTATTTTTGACAGCCGGGATGTACATAGTTGTATTTTGTTAATGTTCAACAAGCCAGTCAACGTTCTCGGAAAGTTTCAACTTGATACCCTTACCTGTTCCTGAGATATTGCAGACATCTTTTTTTGACTACCAGAATGGTTAGGGTGTCTTGACTTCATTAGATTGACATTTTCTGAAACTTTAAAATTCAATATCTTAGCTATTCCTGAGATATTGCTGCTGCGCTCATTGACAACAGGGATGCACAAAGTGTTTTAAAGCTCGAAATTCCCCTCAGCACTCTTAATGTTTCAACAGGATAACCTTCCCTAGCTGGTTTTGAAACATTCCACTACTATTGCTCTTTGGCACCCTCTGAAATAACATCATCATTCCGAAGACATTTTTCAGACATTTCTTGTTAAAAATTATGGTTCACCCAATGATTCTTGTTTTTCGCAAATGCCTGATGCTCCACAAAACACATTACACCACCATGCCATTACGCGCCCGGCCAACTGCGGGGAAATTTTGACTGTGGCTATACAAGCATTTAACGATTTAAGCAATTGTCTTCAATATATTAACATTTACTTCATGTATTTAATATTTTCGAGGGCTTAATGCCCACGGTTTGAGAATTTTAAAGTATTATTTTCCATATTTTATTATTTTTACATATTGTTCACTGTTTTTCTGGGGTTTAATGGATCCAGGGCATGAAAAAGTTCAGTATCGAGTGAGATGTATGACTTGGGTTATTTTTATAGTGTTGTGTCGTGGTTTTTCGTATCACTTTTACCAATAGTATACTTCAAATTGCATTTGGAAGCTTTCTCGTTTAAATCGTATAACTCAGGATGTATTTATAGTGTTGGCTCATGCTTTATCTTATCAGTGTTACCTCTCTTGATGTCTCAAAGTGCATTTTTTTTTTCATAGCAAAAGTATGACTCAAGATATTTTTATAGTGTTGTGTCATGCTTCATCATGTCAGTGCTACCTCTCTTGATGTTTCAAATTGCATTTTGGAAGTTTTTTCTCATTTGAAACATATGATTCGAGATATTTTTGCAGTTTTTGTCGTGCTTTATCTTGACTGTGTTACATCTGTTGATGCTACGAAGTTCATTTTGGAAGTTTCTCGCTTGATGCATATGACTCAAGATGTTTTGTTGTTTAGTGTCAGGGTTTGTCTTGTCATTGTTACCTCAGTTGATATTCCAAAGTTCATTTTGGAATTTTTTCTTTTGAACAGTATCACTCACGATGTTTTTCTTGTCTTTTGTCGGGGTTTAACTTGTCAGTGTTACCTCAGATGATATTTCAAAGTGCATCTTGGAATTATTTCGTTTGAAACTTGTGACTCAGAATGATTCTATACTGTTGTGTAATGGTTTATGTTGTCAGTGTTACCTCAATTGATGTTTTAAAGTGTATTTTGGATGTTTCTCGTATGAAGCGTACAACTCAATATATTTTTGTAGTGTTGTAGCTTATCTTTCCTGTTTCACCCCAATTGATGTCTTCAAAGTGCAGTTTGGAAGTTTTTTCCATTTGAAACATATGTTTTGGCTTATTTTTGTAGTGTTGTGTCGTGGTTTATCTTCTCAGTGTTACCTCTATTAATGTTTCAAACGAGAATAGCATCAAGTTTTCTGTCAAAGATAACAAATTTCTCTTAGAAGAAACCATTTTGTGTTAATTCTAACAAGTTCTCTGTAAGAAGTAGCAAGTTTCTCTTAACACTAACAAATTTCTCTTCGAAGTAACAACTTTTTCTTTAATACTAATAAACCTTTACTTAATGTAATCAAATTTATCATTGAGGTAACAGGTTTTTTATTAATAGTAACCAAGTTTTTCTAATAGCAGCAAGGTTTCCGTCAAAGATAACAAATTTCTCTTAAAACTAACAGTTTTCTGACTATGCTAACAAAACTTTTGTTAGAAGAAGTAAGTTTTTCTGAACACTAACAAATTTTCTGCTCGAAGTAACAACTTTTTTCCTTAATAGTAGCAAAGTTTTTCTAATAGCAATAAGTTTTCCGTCAAAGATAACAAATTTCTCTTAGAAGTTACAATTTTCGGTTAATGTTACCAAGTTTTCTATTAAGCCTAGCAACTGTTTCTTAACACTAACAAATTTTCTCTTCGAAGTAACAACTTTTCTCTTTAATGCTAACAAATTTTTACTTTATACGATCAAATTTCTCATGGAGATAACAGCGTTTTCTTAAAATAAAAAATTCTAATATCAGCAAGTTTTCCGTTAAAGATAATATTTTTTCTGTTTTCTGTTAAATGTAGCAAGTTTTTTCTTAACACTAACAAGTTTTCTCTTCAAAGTAACAACTTTCTCCTTAATAGTAACAAAGTTTTACTTAATAGTAACAATTTTTTCTAATAGTACAAAGTTTTCCGTCAAAGATAACGATTTTCTCTTAGAAGTAACAATTTGCTGTCTATGTTAACAAGATTTCTGTTAACACTATCAAATCTTCTCTTCGAAGTAACAACTTTTCCTTTAATACTAACAAATTTTTATTTAATATTGCCAAATCTCTCTTGGAGGTAACAAGTTTTTTCTTAATAGTAACAATTTTTTTCTAATAGCAGCAAGTTTTTCTGTCAAAGATAAGAATTTTCTCTTAGAAGTAAAAATTTTCTGACTATACTAACAAGTCTTCTGTTAGAAGAAGTAGGTTTTCTTAAAACTAAAAAAAATTTTCTCCAAAGTAACAACTTTTGTCCTTAATAGTATCACAGTTTTTTCTAATAGCAACAAGTTTTCTCTCAAATATAACACATTTCTCTTAGAAGTAACAATTTTCTGCAAATACTACAATGTTTTCTGTTAGAAGTAGCAACTTTTTCTTACCACTAACAAATTGTCTCTTCGAAGTAACAACTTTTTTTTTATAATAGCAGCAAGTTTTCCATTAAAGATAAGAAATTTCTCTTAGAAGTAACAATTTTCTGTTTATGTTAAAAAGTTTCTTGTTAGAAGAAGCAAGTTTTTCTTAACACTAACAAATTTTCTCTTCGAAGTAGCAACTTTTATTCCTTAATACTAACAAAGTTTTTCTAATAGCAACAAGTTTTCCCTCGAAGATAACAAATTTCTCTTAGTAGTAACAATTTTCTGTCTATGCTAAAAAGTTTTTTGTTAGAAGAAGCAGCTTTTTCTTAACAATAATAAATTTTCTCTTGGAAGTAACAACTTTTATTCCGTAATACTAACAAATTTTTACTTAAAACTATCAAATGTACCTTGAAAGTAATAGGCTTTTCTTAATAGTAAGTGAGTTTTTCTAATAACACCAATCTTTCTGTTAAAGATAAGATATTTCTCTTAGAAGTAACAATTATTTTTGTTTCTTATAACAAGTTTTCCACTAGAAGTAGCAAGTCTTGTTAACACTAACAAATTTTCTCTTCGAAGTAAAAACTTTTCTTTAATGCTAACAAAATTTTAACAAAATACTATCAAATGTCTCTTGGAACTTACAGGTTTTTTGTTAATAGTAACAATTTTTATTTATTAGCAAGAAGTTTTTCGTCGAATATAAGGTATTTATCTGAGAAGCAACAATTTTCTATCTATGGTAACAAGTTTTCAGCTAGAAGTAGCAATTTTTTTTACACTAACAAATTTTCTCTTCGAAATAACAACTTTCTCCTTATAACTAACTAAGTTTTACTTAATACTATCTAATGTATTTGAAAATAACAGGTTTTTTCTTAATATTAACATTTTTTTCTAATACCAGCAAGTTCTCCGTCAAAGATTTTTATCTCAAGTTCTCCGTTTCAGAAATTTATCTTAGAAGTAACAATTTTCTGTTTACGCTAACATGTTATCTGCTAAAAAACTTCTTAACTATATTAAGTTAGCTAAGTTTAAGTTAGGTTCATTTAAATTTGATTAATATGACCGCTCATGCTAACCTAAGTTAAATGAATCTAACTTAAATGTAGTTAACATAATATAGTTAAGAAGTTTACAAGCAGATAACTTGTTAGCGTAAACAGAAATCGAAGAATCGAATTACTTCTTACACAAAACCTTGTAGCATTACCAGAAAATTGTTACTTCTAAGAGAAAATTGTTATCTTTCACGGAGAATGTGTTGATATTAGAAAAATTTTGTTACTACTAAGTAAAAAAGTTGTTACTTTGAAGAGAATATTTGTTAATATTAAGAAAAACTTACTTCTTGTAACAGAAAACGTGTTAGCATGCTCAGAAAATTACTATTTCTAACAGAAAATTGTTTTCTTTGCGGAAAACTTGCTCTATTAGAAAAAATATGTTACTATTAAGAAAAAGCTGTTACCTCCAAGAGACATTTGATCGTGTTGAATAAAAATTTGTTAGTATTAAGGAAAAAGTTGTGGCTTCAAAGATAAATTTGTTAGTGTTAAGAAAAAGTTGCTACTTCTAACAGAAAACTTGGTAGCATTAACGGAAAATTGTTACTTCTAAGAGAAATTTGTTATCTTTGACGGAAAACTTGCTGCTATTAGAAAAAAATTTTTACTATTAAGAAAGCGGCGTTACCTCCGCGAGAAATTTGATTGTATTCAGTAAGAATTTGTTAGTATTAAGGAAAAAAGTTGTTACTTCGAAGAGAAAATTTATTAGTGTTAAGAATAAAATGGCCGTTCTAACAGAAAACTTGGTACTATTAAAAGAAAATTGTTATTTCTAAGAGAAATGTGTTATCTTTGACGGAAAACTTTTTGCTAACAGAAAAACTTTGTTATTATTAGGGAGAAAATCTGTTTACTTTGAAGAGAAAATTTGTTAGTGTTTAGAAAAACTTACTTCTTCTAACAGAAAACTTGTTAGTATAGTCAAAAACTGTTACTTCTAAGAGAAATTTTTTAACTTTGACGGAAAACTTGCTGCTATTTGAAAATTATTGTTACTATTATGAAATACCTGTTACCACCATGAGAAATTTGATCGTATTAAGTAAAAATTTGTTAATATTAAGGAAAAAAGTTGTTACTTCGAAGAGAAAATTTGTTAGTGTTAAGAAAAAGTTGCTACTTCTAACAGAAAACTTGGTAGCATTAGCAGAAAATTGTTACTTCTAATCTTTGACGGAAAACTTGTTTCTACTATAAACATTTTGTTAGTATTAAGGAATAAAAGAAGTTACTTCAAAGAGAAAATTTGTCAGTGTTAAGAAAATCTTGCTTCTTTTAACGGGAAACTTGTTAGCATAGACAGAAAATTGTTACTAGTAAGTGAAATTTTTTATCTTTGACGGAAAAATTGTTGATATTAGAAAACCTTTGTTAGTATTGAGGAAAAAAGTTAAGACTTCTCAGAGAAAATTTGTTAGTGTTAAGAAAATCTAACTTCTTCTAACAGAAAATGTGTTACTATTAAGAGAAAGCTGTTACCTCTATGAGATATTTGATCGTATTAATTAAAAATTTGTTACTTCGAAGAGAAAATTTGTTAGTGTTAAATAAAAATTGTTAGTTCTAACAGAAAACTTGGTAGTATTAACAGAAAATTGTTACTTCTAAGATAAATTTGTTACCTTTGACGGATAACTTGTTGCTATTAGAAGAACTGGTTAATATTAAGAAAACGCTGCTACCTTCATCAGAAATTGGATCGTATTAAGTAAAAAATTATTAGTATTAAAGAAAAAAGTTGTTACTTCGTTAGAGAAAATTTGTTAGTGTTAAGAAAGTTTCCCGTTCTAACAGAAAACTTGGTACCGTTAACAGAAAATGGGTTAGCCTACTTCTAAGAGAAATTTGTTATCTTTGACGGAAAACTTGTTGCTAATAGAAACACTTTGTTATTATTAAGAAAAAAAAGTTTTTACTTCATAGAGAAAATTTTTTATTGTTAAGAGAAACTCACTTATTCTTATAGAAAACTTGTTAGCATAGTCAGGAAATTATTACTTCTAAGAGAAATTTGTTATCTTTAACGGAAAACTTGTTGCTATTACAAAAATTTTGTTACTATTACGAAATAACTGTTACCTCCATGACAAATTTGATTGTATTAAGTAAAAATTTGTTAGTATTAAGGGAAAAATTGTTACTTCCAAGGGAAAAGTTGTTAGTGTTAAGAAAAAGTTGCTACTTGTAACAGAAAACTTAGTAGCAGTAACATAAAATTTTTACTTCTAAGAGAAATTTGTTATATTTGACAGAAAACTTGTTGCTAGTAGAAAAACTTTGTTGGTATTAAGAAATAAAAGTTGTTACTTCGAAGAGAAAATGTGTTAGTGTTAAGAAAAACTTGCTTCTTCTAACATAAAACTTGTTAGCATAGACGGAAAATTGTTACTTCTAAGAGAAATTTGTTATATTTGACGGAAAACTTGCTGCTATCAGAGGCAACGCTATAGCGTTGCCTATAGTAAAGGCCATACAGCTCCAATGTTTTTTTTTATTATTATTTTTTTTCCCGAGGCACTTCATATGGAAGTGGTCGTTTTTGAAACTTCAAAGGGGACTCATTCGATTGGAAATCCATAGTTCTAGCGCCCTTTTGTTCAGCTTGTTTGTTCAGCTTGTTTGTTAGCCAGTTTGTTCAGCTTAGTTGATTTCCAGATAGAAATTATATTTTTGAAGAGGACACTACCCCAAAGCACTCAGGGCAAGGGTTGTAAGTTATGCCCTGGGGGCATATAAGGTTTTTATAGAAAGCTTTGTTGTAGAAACTTCAGAAAGGCCTTATTCGATTGGAAATTTAAATGGCTAGTTCCCTTTTTAATAGCCAAAAGTGATTGGAAGGCAGCTAACACCTCTTCCACTCCCACCATTTCCCCAAACACGTCCAATCAAAATTTTGATATAGCCATTTTGTTCAACGTAGTTAAAAGTTCTGGGAATTGTATGTTTGAGCAGGACAGTCCCCCACAGTCTTCAGGGCAAGGGTTATAAGTTATGCCCTGGGGTATTTATGGTTCTTATGGAAGGAATGCTCGTATAAACTTCAGAGTGCTCATTTGATTGGAAATTGAAATTTCTAGTTCACTTTTTAAGCTTCAAATGATATGGGAGGGTAACCAGCTCCCCCCCCCCCCCCAAACCCTTTTCTCCCAAATGAATCTGATTAAAATTTTTAGATAGCTATTTTGTTCAAAATAGTTCAAAGATCATATAACGAAAACTCCAGGGTCGACACAGCCCCCCAGGGCCCGAGGGCAGGTGTTCTAAATTATGCCCTGGTGGAATATATGGTTCTTATGGAAGGGATACTCTTATTAACTTCAAAGAGGACTCATTTGATTGGAAATTGAATGTTCTAGTTCACTTTTTAAGAGTCAAAAGGCATTGGAGGGCAACTACCACCCCCCATGCCCCTTTTTCTCCAAATGCATCCAAGAAACATTTTGAGATAGCCATTAAGTTAAAAATTGCTCAAAATACAGATAAAAAAGTCAGGTGTCGTCATAACCCCCAGAGATAGGGGGCAGGCGTCGTAAGTGATGCCCTGGGGCATATATGGTTCTTATAAAAGGGATGCTCGTATAAACTTCAGAGAGGGCTCATTTGATTGGTCATTGAAAGTTCTAGTGCACTTTTTAAGAGTCAAGAGAGTTAAGGGCAACTAGCCCCCTCCCCAAGCCCTTCTGCCCCCGAACTCATCCGCTACAAATTTTGAGATAGCCAGTTTTTTGGAAATTGTTCAAAAATTAGATAACGAAAACTCCCCCCAGGGCCCAGGGGAAAGGCGTTATAAGTGTTGTCCTGGGGGCGTGTATGGTTCTTATGAAAGGGATGCTCGTATAAACTTCAGAGAGGGCTCATTTGATTGGAAATTGAAAGTTCTAGTTCAATTTTTAAGAGTCAAAAGATATCCGAGGGCAACTAGCCCCCCCCCCACACCCTTTTTTCCCCAAGCCCATCCGATTAAATTTTTATAATAGCCATTTCATTAACAATTGTTCAAAGGTCAGATAAGAAAAATTCCTGTATCGACGCAACCCCCTAGCGCCCGGAGGAGGGCGTTATGAGTAATGCTCTTGGGGCATATGTAGTTCTTACGGAAGGAATGCTCGTATAAACTTCGGAGAGCGCTCATTTGATTGGAAATTGAAAGTTCTTGTTCACCTTTTAAGAATCAAAAGAGATCGGAGGGTAACTAGCCCCCCCCCCCTTTACGTCCTAAATGCATCAGATAAAAATTTCGAGATAGACATTCTGTTAAAAATAGTTCAAAGTTCAGATAACGAAAAACTCCGGTGTCAACACAGCCCCCTAGGGCCTGGGGGAAGGCGTAGTAAGTTATGCCCTGGGGGTATATATGGTTGTTATGGAAGGGATGCTCTTATAGACTTCATAGACGGCTCATTTGATTGGAAATTGAAAGTTGTAACTCACTTTTTAAGAGTACTAAGTGATTGGAGGCTAGATAGCCTCCCCCACACTCCATTTATTTTTTTCCAAGATGCATTTCATATAGAGGGGGTTGCCGTATAACTTCAAAGGGGGCTCATTAGATTGGAATTTGAGAGTTCTAGTGCCCTTTTTAAGAGTCAGAAATGAGCGGAGGACAACTAGCCGCCCCCCTCAAATGATTGAGGTAGCCATTTTGTTAAAATATTTCTAAGATCATATAAAAAAAAAAACTCCTTAACGTATTGCCATTTCGTTTTTAAAACTCCTGGGTCGACGCAACCCCCCAGAGCCCGGGGCAGGCGTTGGAAGTATTGCTCTGGCAGCATATATTGTTCTTATGGAAGGTATGCTCGTATAATCTTCGGAGAGGGCTCATATGGTTGGGAAATGAAAGTTCTTGTTCACGTTTTAAGAGTCAAAAGAGATCGGAGGACAACTAACCCCCCTCTCCAAGCCCTATTTTCCTCAAACCCATCCGATAAGAACTTTGGGAGAGCCATTTTTTTCAAAATAGTTCAAAGGTCAGATAAAAAAAAACTCCGGTGTCGACACAACCCCCCAGGGCCCTAGGGGAAGGCATTGTAAGCTATGTCCTTGGGCCATATGTGGTTCTTATGAAAGGGATGCTCGTATAAACTTCAGAGAGGGTTCATTTGGATGGAAATTAAAAGTTGTAGTTCATTTTCTCTGAGTGAAAAAACATTGGGAGGGCAACTAGCCTCTCCCGCCCTCCGCGCCTTTGGATTTATTGGATGGATAAACCCATCCGTTAAAAAGTTGAGGTGACCAATTTGTTCAAAATAGTTCAAAAATCAGATACTAAAACTTCGAGGTCGACACAACCCCCCAGGCTCCAGGGACAGGCGTTATAAGTTAAACTCTGGGGATATATATGGTTCTTATACAAGGGATGATCGTATAAACTTCAGAGAGGGTTCATTTGATTGAAAATAGAAAGTTCTAGTTCACTTTTAAAGATTCAAAAGAGACCGAAGGTTAATTAGCCCCCTCCCCACGCCCTTTTTCCTCAGACCCATCAGATAAAAAATTTGAGATAGCCATTTTATTAAAAATAGCTCAAACACCAGATTATAAAAACTCCGAGGTTGAGGCAAACCCATTTCTTAACTTTGAAACTGTTACTTTGATAGCAGTTTTGATACTTTGATGAACATTTGATTTTTTTTTAAAGTTTGATTTTAAAATAAGTAATTTTTTAGAACTTGAAACTTTTTGTAATGAAAAACAAACCAAAAGTAATGAAAAAAGACTTTCAGAAAAATAAGTTTTTCAAAGAAAAGTAAAGGCAACTTTAAAATTAAGCTCAGGAGATATAAATACCTTTTAAAATTCAAACTCAAAACAACCAGAAATTAATATTAAAGAATAAGTGAAACCCAAAACGAACAGAAATTAAATAAACAATCATAGCTAAAAACATACAACAAGTAGCTTCATTGGCGCTTTACTGAAAACTATATGCGTCTTGAACAGTCTTGGATAGTACAAACAACATCAAATTGAAAATTTGATGTATAATGATATTAATTGGTCAAAGATCCATCCGTTCAAGAATTTATTTTACTGTAATTTTATTTTTATTTTCAATGCTGTAAGAACTGGAAAAGAAAATATTTGAGAAAGAATAAGAATATAAAAGAATATAATTCGTTTTCGGTTAAGTTCCAATAACGCAGTAGGTTTTTGTTTTTATTTACAGTTAAGGAAGGAGGCAGTATCCAGACACTTGTAAAGAAACTATATTCGTCTTGAACAAGTTTAAAAAGAGCTAATAAATTAACCTGAATATTTGATGTATAATGATATTAATTGGTGAAAACTCATCAGTTCAAAATGTTACTATAATTTTAATGTTTATTTTCAATATTAAGTACAAAAGAAAATATTTTTCATAAAGTTAGTTTTCAGTAAAGTGCCAATGACGCAGTAGGTTTTAGACTTTTAGAGTGAGAGAAGGAGGTGAGGCCTAAACTCTTTTTTGTAATAATTTTGTTTGTTTCAAGCTTAATTTGCATATTCAATTTAAGTTTCACTCGCTTTAAGATTTATTTATTAATTTACATTAATATCTATTGTATGTTTGTTTGTATTGATTGTTTATTTAACATCTGTTCGTTTTAAATTTCATTTATACTTCAATAGGAAAATATTTTTTTTTTCGTTTTAATCTTGATTTTCGATTTTCATATTCAATCTAAGCATTACTCGCTTTAAGATCTATTTATTCATTTATAATATTACCTGTTGTATGTTTTTTGCTATGACTGTTTATTTAATTTCTCTTCGTTTTTGGTTTCATATGTTCTTTAATAGTAATTTCTGGTTGTTTTGAGTTTGAATTTTAAAAAGTATTTGTATCTGCTGAGCTTAAGATTAATATGGCCTTTACTTTTCTTTGAAAAACTTATATTTCGGAAAGTTTTTTTTTAATTAACTAGAACAAAAATTGTTACTTCGAAAAGAAAATTTGTTAGTGTTAAGAAAAGTTACTATTTCTAACAGAAAACTTTGAAGTATTAACAGAAAATTGTTACTTCTAAGAGAAATTTGTTATATTTGACGGAAAACTTGGTGCTAATAGAAAAACTTTGTTACTATTAAGAAAAAAATGTTGTTACTTTGAAGAGAAAATTTGTTAGTGTTAAGAAAAACAGACTTCTTCTAACAGAAAATTTTTTAGCATAGTCAGAAAATTTTTACTTCTAAGAGAAATTTGTTATCTTTGACTGAAAACTTGCAGCTATTAGAAAAATTTTTGTGCTATTAAGAAAAAACTTGATACTTCCATGAGAAATTTGATAATATTAAGTAAAAGTTTGTTGGTATGAAATAAAAAGTTGTTACTTCGAAGGGAAAATTTATTAGTTTTAACTGAAATCTTGTTAGCATAGTCCGAAAATTATTACTTCTCAGAGAAAATTGTTATCTTTGACGGAAAACTTGGGGCTATTAGAAAAAATTTGTTACTATTAAATTTGATAATATTAAGTAGAAGTTTGTTAGTATTAAAGAAAAAGTTGTTACTTTGAAGAGAAAAATTGTTAGTGAAACTTGCTACTTCTAACAGAAAACTTGGTAGCTTTAACACAAAATTGTTACTTCTAAGAGAAATTTGCTATCTTTGACAGAAAATTTGGTGCTACTAGAAAAAAGTTGTTACTATTAAGAAAACGCTGTTATCTCCAGGAGACATTTGATCTCATTAAGTAAAAATTTGTTAGTATTAAGGAAAAAACTTGCTGCTATTAGAAAAAAATTGTTACTATCAGTAAAAAGGTGTTACCTCCATGAAAAATTTGATCGTATTAAATAAAAATTTGTTAGTATTAAGGAAAAAAGTGGTTACTTCAATAAGAAAATTTGTTTGGGTTGAGAAAAAGTTCCTACTTCTAACAGGAAATTTTGCAGCATTAGCAACGGATTGTTGCTTCTAAGAGAAATTTGTTATATTCGACGGAAATCTTGCTGCTATTAGAAACAAAAATTTACTATTAAGAAAACGCTGTTACCTCCATGAGAAATTTGATCGTATTAAGTAAAAAATTGTTAGTATTAAGGAAAAAAAAATTTAGTGTTAAGAAACAGGTGTTAGTTCTAACAGAAAACTTGGTACCATTAACAGGAAATTGTTACTTCTAAGAGAAATTAGTTTTCTTTGAAGAAAAACTTGTTGCTAAAAGAAAACCTTTGTTACTGTTAAGGGAAAAACATTTTTACTTCGAAGTGAATATTTATTAGTATTAAGAAAACGTACTTCTACTAACAGAAAACTTGTTAGCATAGTCAAAAAATTGTTACTTTTAAGAGAAATTTTTTATCTTTGACGGAAAACTTGCTGCTCTTAGAAAAAATTTGTTACTATGAAAAACCTGTTACCTCCATGAGAAATTTGATGATACTAAGTAAAGATTTGTTAGTATTAAGGAAAAAAGTTGTTACTTCGAAGAGAAAATTTGTAAGTGTTAAGAAAAAGTTGCTACTTCTAACAGAAAACTTGGTAACGATGAGAGACAATTGTTACTTCTAAGAGAAACCTCTTATCTTTGACGGAAAACTTGTTGCTATTAAAAAAAAATTGTTACTATTAAGGAAAAAAAGTTGTTTCTTCGAAGAGAATATTTTTAAGTGTTAAGAAAAAGTTACTTCCTCTAAGAGAAATCTTGTTAGCATAGCCAGAAAATTGTTACTTCTAAGAGAAATTTATTAAATTTGACAAAAACCTTGTTGCTATTGGAAAAAATTTTTACTATTAAGAAAACACCTGTTATCTCTATAAGAAATTTGATAATATTAAGTAAAGGTTTGTTAGTATTACAGAAAAAATTGTTACTTCGAAGAGAAAATTTGTTAGTGGTAAGAGAAACTTGCTACATCTAACAGAAAACATGGTAGCACTAATGGAAAATTGTTACTTCAAAGATAAATTTATTATATTTGACGAAAAACTTGCTGCTGTTCTCGTTTGAAACCTTAACGGAGGTAGCACTGAGAATATAAACCACGACAAAACACTAAAAAAACAAGCCAAGACATATGTTTCGAAGGGAAAAACTTCCAAATTGAACTTTGAAGACATCAATTGAGGTGCCACAGGCAAGATAAGCTACAACACTACAAAAATATCTCGAGTCATACGTTTCATACGAGAAACGTCTAAAATACGCTTTGAAACATCAACAGAGGTAACACTGATAAGATAAACCGCGACACAACAGTATAAAACATTCTGAGTCATACGTTTCAAACGAACAAATTCCAGGATGCACTTTGAAACATCAACTCAGGTAACACTGACAAGTCAAACCCCGACACAATACTATAAAAACATTCTGAGTTACAAATTTCAAACGAAAAAATTCCAAAATGAACTTTGAAATATCAGTTGCAGTAAAAGTGAAAAGACAAACCCTGACACTACACTACAAAATTATCTTGAGTCATACGCATCAAAAGAGAAACTTCCAAAATGAACTTTCAAGCATCAACAGATATAATCCGGTCAAGATAAAGGACGACACAAAACTACAAAAAATATCTTGAATCGTATGTTTCAAATGAGAAAAAACTTCCAAAGTGCACTTTGAAACATCAACAGAGGTAACACTGACATTATAAACCATGACACAACACTATAAAAATATCTTGAGTCATACGTTTGCTATGATAAAATGCACTTTGAAAGATCAATAGAGGTAACACTGATAAGATAAAGCACTACACAACACTATAAATACATCCTGAGTCATATGATTCAAACAAGAAAGCTTGCAAATGCCCTTTGAAACATCAACGGTGGTACAAGTGATAAAGAAAACCACGACACAACACACAACAATATAAAAATTATCTAAATCTTACGTCTCACTCGATGCTAAATTTTTTCGTTCTCTGGATCTATTAAACTCAGGAAAATAGCGAACAATATGTAAAAATAATAAAAATATGGTAAATAATATCTGAAAATTCTCAAACCTCGGGCCATAAGCCCTGGAAATATTAAATATATGAAGTATATGTTGAAATATTGAAAATAATTGCTTCAATCCTTAAATCCTTGTATATCCATAGTTAAAATTTCCCTGCAGTTGGCTGGGCGTGTAATGGCATGGTGGTGTGATGTGTTTTGTCGAGCATCATGAATGGCTTGGCTTGCAAAAAACAAGAATCAATGGGTTGAAGCATAATTTTTAACAAGAAATGTCTGAAAATGTCTTAGGAATGATGATGTCAGAGGGTACCAAAGAACAATAGTAGTGGGGTAGTTTGTCGCGATTTGTTTGTAGTATCATGCTCTAGCAAAGAAATATCGACTTCTCTCTGTTCAAAAACAAACTATTTAATTTAGATTCATTAGCTTATTTTTGGAGTAAAACGGTTGAAAATGTCCTAGAGGGAGGGGGTGAGTGGGTGATGACGAATGGGGAGGTATATAATTCCACGGTGGTGTGAATTGACATGGTGTATCCCGTAGGGATGGGTTGGGAAAACATGAATCACCAGATTGAGGCATAATTTTTAACAGGAAATGTCTGAAAAATGTCTTAGGAATGATTGTTAGGGGGTGTGGGGGCAGTTAAATAATGGTACTGTGGTGTGAATTGCATGGGTGCGTAATGCCATGGTGGTGTGACGTGTCTTGTGGAGCATAATGATTGGCTTGGCTTGCAAGAAAAATAAGAATCAATGAATTGAAGCATAAATTTTAACAAGGAATGTCTTAAGAATCTCTTAGGAATGATGATATGATGTCAGAGGGTGTCAAAGAGCAACAGTATTGGGATACTGTGGCGTGAATTGGTTGGAGTAATATGTTCTAGCAATGAAATGTCAAGTTCCTGCTGTTCAAACATAAACTGTTTAATTTAGATTCATGAGATTATTTTCGTAGTGAAACGGTTGAAAGTACCCTAGAGGGGGGGATGAGTGGGTGATTCCACATGGATGACGGATGAGAAGGTGTGTAATGCCATGGTGGTCTGAATTGACATTGTATATCACGTAGGGGTGGGTCGGGAAAAATTGAATCACCGGATTGAGGCATATATTTTAACAAGAAATGTCTGAAAAAGTCTTAGGAATGATGAATGGGGTGTCAGAGGGTTCCACAGGGGAAAAATAGTGTGGCACTGTGGCGTGAATTGCTTGGAGTAACGCTTTCTTGCAATGAAATGTCGAGTTCCCGCTGTTCAAAAATGTACTTTTTAATTTAGATTCATGAGCTTATTTTCCGTGGAAAAAGTTGAAAAGGTCCTAGAGGCTGGGATGAGCGGGTGATTCGACGTGGATGCCGGAGTGGCAAGCACGCAATGCTGTGATGGGGTGGAGTGCTTTGTGGAACATCATAAATAGCTTGGCTTGCAAAAACTTGAATCACCGGATTGAAGCATAATTTTTAACAAGAAATGTATGAAAAATGTATTAGGAACAATGAAGGGAGTGTTAGAGGGTGCCGCAGAGCAGTAATAGTTTGATAGTGTGGCGTGAATTGCCATGGGGGTATCATGTTGAGGGTGGAGTTAAGTTCATATTGTTATCATGAAAATATCTGTAAATGTCTTTGGAATAATGAGAGTGCCAGAGGGTACCGTATGCCATCCATAGTTTGCCAGGGTGGCATGCATTGCCTTGGACTAGCACACTCAAGAGCTTAGAGATAAGGGGGGGGGGGGCTGTTAAAATATTTTTTTAGGGAGAGGGAGACTGAAATCTAACATCCCAGTCAAACAAACGATGCAATTTCGTTAAAAAGTTTTTAATATGGCTTTAATAATAAGTCTCGATTGTGTGGAATATTCATAGTCTTGGGTCGAAGAAAACAGGTTATTTTCCTTAAAAGCTCTTAATATGGCTTAAATGTAACTCTAATATCATCGTGCCCTCTGGAAATCACTGCTAGGAGGAGGAAACACGCTACAAAACACCCTCCTATTTGCAGCGCAAATGTGAGGATAGCCTTATATAGTGCTTGCTAATGGTTATCTCTTTTGTAAAGTTATTTTAGTTTTTTAATAAATTTTTTTCTGTCACTAAGTTTTAGACAATAGAAAACAAAAGGTCAAAGAGACCATAAGGCTTTAATGTTTTATTGGGTCTTTTTCTACAAACTCCTCATTTTGTTGTGTACAGCCAGACCTGCCCGCCCATCCCTTAGCATTAAACCCGACGCCCTGATATCCTCCCATTTGCAGTGCAAATGGGAGAATAGGTCTGTCCAACCCCCTAATATCCTCGTATTTGCAGCGCAAATGGGAGGAAAGCTCTATATACTGCTTGTGAATGGTTATCTCTTGTGTAAAGTTATTTTATTTTTTTAGATTAATTTTCTTATGTTACTAAGTTTTAGACAATAGAAAACTGAAGGTCATAAGGGCAATAAGGCTTCGATGTTTTATTGTAGTTGTGCACTAAGATTAGCGAAAACAGGGCCACCAACGAGACGGTTGTGCACAGCCAGCCCCGTCCGCCCACCCCTTAGCATTAAATCCGACCCCCTCCTCCCATTTGTAGCGCAAATGGGAGGATAGCTCTATATACTGCAACGATTATATAATTCTCTCTAGATACAATATTTTTTTCTGTTTGTAGATTTTGCTTCCATATAAAAGGATTTCCTCATTGCCATAAAGGCAATACGGTTTCAATGTTTTATTGTTTTTTTTAGTGGTGCAAAAAGATCAGTGAAAGCAGGACCACCAACTGGAAGGTTTTGCACAGCCAGTCCCGTCCGCCCACCTCTTTGCACTAAACCCAACTCCCTCCTCCCATTTGTTGCGCAAATGGGAGGATATACTGCAACGATTATATAATTCTTTCTAGATACCAAAAGAATGTTTTCTGTTTGTAGATTTTGCCTCCATATAAAAGGATTTCCTTATTGCCATAAAGGCAATAAGGTTTCAATGTTTTATTGTTTTTAGTTTTGTTACTTTTAGTTTTGAAAACTCCTCATTTTATTGCGCACAGCCAGCCCCGCTCGTCCACCCCTTAGCATTAAACCTGACCCCCTAATATCCTCCCATTTGCAGCGCAAATTGGAGTATAGGTTTATATACTGCAAAGATTATATAATTCTTTCTAGATACTAAAAGAATTTATTCTGTTTGTAGACTTTGCCTCCATATAATAGGATTTCCTTATTTCCATAAAGGCAATAAGGTTTCGATGTTTTATTGTTTTTAGTTTTGCAATAAGATCAGTAGAAACAGGGCCACAAACTGGAAGGTTTTGCACAGCCAACCCCGTCCGCCCACCCCTTAACATTAAACCCAACCCCCTAATATCCTCCCATTTGTAGCGCAAATGGGAGGATAGCTCTACATACTGCTTTTTAACGGTTATCTCTTATGTAAAGCTATTTTACTTTTTTTAATTATTTTTTTTTTCTGTTACCAAGTTTTAGACAATAGAAAACCAAAGGTCATAAAGACCATTAGGCTTTAATGTTTTATTCGGCCTTCATCTAAGAACTCCCCATTTTCTAAAAACAGCTCATTCGACTAGTTATCAGGTACTCTTTTAAGAGTTAAAAGTTTTTAGAGGGCACCCCCCCCTCCCTACACCTTTTTTCCTCAAATGGACCAGATCAAATTTAGAATAGCTATTTTAGTTCAAAATATTCCTAAGGCAATAAAAATACTATGACATACAAGGTTTTCTTATGAAGAAAATAGGGCGTGTTTGATCCTGGATCGTCTGGATGCGCTGCTGGTTGTGTATAAATGCACTGAGATTCATGAAAACGGTGCTCCAATGTAAAGGTTTTACACACCCAACTCTGTCCAACCCCTAGCATCAAACCCGACCCCTTAATATCCTCCCGCTAACAGCGCATGTAAATTTGAGTCTGTGAGTCCCACAGCTCTATAGACTTCTTGTCCATGGTTATGACCTATATAAGTTTGTTCAATTAATTGTTACTTATCCTTTCAGGTCATAAAATGGAGGCAGCTAGGTTATAATATTTCTATAGAAATTAATTATGATTAAATTATGATATCCTCAAATTAATTATGAAATCCTAAATTATCAAATTAATTATGATATTCTCCCATTTTCAGCGCAAATGGGAGGATAGGTCTGACTAAAGATAGGTCTATAGACTTCTTGTCCATAGTTATCACCTATATAATAATTATGATATCCTCCCATTAGCAGCGCAAATGGGAGGATAGGTCTGTCCAACCCCCTAATAATAGCTCTGTACACTGCTTGTGAATGATTATTTCTTGTAGTTATTTTAGTTCATTTTAGCAGAGAATAGGGCATGTTTCATCCTGGATCTTCTGGATGCGCTGCTAGTTGTGTATAAATGCACTGAGATTCGTGAAAACAGTGCTCCAATGTAAAGGTTTGACACAGCCAACCCTGTCCGCCCCCTAGCATCAAACCCGACCCCTTTATCCTCCCACTAACAGCGCATGTAAATATGTCTGTGAGTCTAATTGCTCTATAGACTTTTTGTCCATGGTTATCACCTATATAAATTATCAAATTAAGTATGATATCCTCCCATGGTTATAGGAGGATATGGTTATCTCTTGTGTAAAGTTATTTTAGTTTATTTTAACAAATAAAGGGCATTTTGTTTCATCCTGGATCTTATTGATGCGCTGCTAGTTGTGTGTAAACGCACTGAGATTCGTGAAAATAGTGCGCCAATGTAAAGGTTTTACACAGCGAACTCCGTACGCCCCCTATCATCAAACCAGACCCCTTAATATCCTCCCACTAACAGCGCATGTAAATTTGTGTCTGTGAGTCCCGTAGCTCTATAGACTTCTTGTCCATGGTTATCACCTATATAAATTATCAAATTAATTCTGATATCCTCCGATGGTTATATGGTTATCTCTTGCGTAAAGTGATTTTAGTTTATTTTAGCAGAAAATAGGGCATGTTTGATCCTGGATCTTCTGGATGCACTGCTAGTTGTGTATAAATGCACTGAGAATCGTGAAAACAGTGCTCCAATGTAAAGGTTTTACACAGCCAACCCTGTCCGTCCCGTAGTATCAAACCTGAACCCTTAATATCCTCTCACTAACAGTGCATGTAAATATGTGTCTGTGAGTCCCATAGCTCTATATACTTCTTGTCCATGGTTATCACCTATATAAGTTTGTTTAATTAATTGTTACTTATCCTTTCAGGTCATATAATGGAGGCAGCTATGTTATAATATTTCTATAGAAATTAGTTATGAATTGTTTGTATATGATGTAGAAATAGGATTCATTTAAATCAAAATATAGCTTATGATAAAACTTTATAGAGTTGACCTTTTTCATATTTTTAATAGAAAACTAAAGTTGAATCAAGTTACAGCCATATTTGAAAGAACCAGAGAAAGAGTATTTAAAAGCAGGGGCGTCGTTTGGGAGGGGCAAGGGGGCAGTTACCCCCCCCCCCAAGTAATGGGAATAAAAAATTATTATATAGCCCATGCTCCTTGAATATCCGAAAGTAGACCCGTCCCCCCCCCCCACTGAAAATGTTGTAGATTCGCCCCTGTTTAAAAGAATAGGACTAAATGTACACATAAAATAATTTTTTACTTGTGCTTCTGCTGTTAAAAAGATGTCCTCTCCTCGCAGAAAATCCTTTTATACGGAGGCAAAACCTACAAACAGAAAAAGTTCTTCCAGTACTTACTCTGACTCCAATGTTATTTTAATTACAAGTTTTGTATGAAAACCAAGGAGACTGAGATCTTTCATCTATTTTTACTTCACAAAAGAATATATAACAGCAATAATAGATGAAAGATCAAAACAGAAAGTTAAAGACATTTCACAAAATTGTGTAAAAAACATTGTAAATAAAAAATGTCTGTAACTCCAAGCTTAATCGAAATTAAATGTAAAAACACTAGATTTTAGAATAAATTAAAAAAAAATAAACTTGACAGAAATTTGCAAGTGATAATTCTTTCAGAATATTATTTCTCTCCAAGAAGGACTTTAAGAAGGCTAAAGGCTATAAGTGGTATGCTTCCTTTAAAATGTTACTCCTTTCCAAGAATAACATTAACTAGGCTACAGACAGCAAGGCTATAAAAATATATATGAAAAAAAATCTAAAATTTATAAGTCATATAATTCCTTCACAATGTTATTCCTTTCCAAGACTGCATGTAAATAAGATTCATGTTTCTAGCTATCTGAAGTTCCCTTTCGTATGCGTTATTTTTAACCCCTAAATAAACTATTCTCACGTCACTCGCTGCTTGTCTTGCTGTGATTGATTAGAATGACAAAATAACGAAATTAGTATAATTGGCTTGCATCCAACTATGCAGTATATTACAAATTAGAAAGTATAAAAATAAACATATTCTTGTCCCGTCACGTTGTCTTCTTGTCAAAAAGAATCCTTTGTATGGAGTCTATAAAAATTAAGAGTAATTTTTCTAAAGTATAGATATTCAGTATAAATATTGAGTATATACAAAGGCTATCAAGAATAAGATAAATGGTCGGTGAGATAACATTTAGTACAATTGTAAGATTTTGTTATATGAAACCTCTCGCTTGTGGTTTGCTTCGAAATTATGCATTTTTAAAGTGAATGATAAAAGTAGCTTTATAATATTTACGATCGTTCCTAGAATTACACTCTCTGGATAGCTTGAGATAAGATGATCTGAGTTTTAAATGCTTTATTGACAGGAATTAAAAATGTGAAAGTGCTTTCTATTTTACCTTAATCATAAAAATGGATATAAGTAATGTAATCTTAAACCATGTGGTAGTCAAATTCATCCAGTCTATGTATCTTAAACTACGTGGTAATCCATCAAATCCACTCTGTATTAGACCCCGAAGCCACGCCGAAAAGTTGGCGGCGCGCCGCCGAAAAAAAAACGCAAGCCGAACTTGCATCAGCGCGCTGACGCCGCCGCTGATTCTATCGGCGGCGGCGTCACTAATACGCCGCCGTTTTTTTTTTTTTTTTTTATCTCTTTTTTGGTTATCGATATCGACCTTCGGGCTTCAACCGTCATCCCGGCTAATCTGTTTCTTAAGAATAAATGGGCTCACCATGTATATCGGTTCGTAGGAAGGAGAAGAAGAAATTTTTCTTGAAACAAAATTCTACCTTCCACTTTAAAATTCTGTTCATTTTTCTTTCTGATTTTTCGGATGAAAAGAGGTAGGTAAAAGAGCATTAGGCAATTCAGGATGTTATCATAGGCAACGCAATCGGTCTGCCTAAGTAAAGACCAATGTTGCCACAATGTATTATTTTTTTTTTCCATACCAGGGCAATTCTTATCGAAGGAGTTGTCGTAGAAACTTCAAAAAGGGTTGATTCGATTGGGAATTTGAATAGCTAGTGCCCTTTTAATATGTCGAAAGTGATTGGAAGGCAGCTAAAACCCTTTCCACGCCCACCATTTCCCCAAAAACATCAAATAAAAATTTTAAGATAGCCATTTTGTTCAGAGTAACTGATTTCCAGAGAGAAAATATGTTTTTTTGAGGAGGTTACTCCCCCACAACCCTTCGGGTAAGGGTTTTATAATTATGCCCTGGAGGTACCTAAAAACGAGTTGGCACAATGTATTATTTATTATTTTTTCCTTTAGACCAGGGCACTTCATATCGAAGAAGTTGTCGTAGAAACTTCGAAAAGGGCTCATTCAATCAGAGATTGGAGTGGATTGTGCTCTTTTTAATAGTCGAAAATGATTGGAAGGCAGCTAACACCCCTTCCACGCCCACCATTTCCCGAAACACATCCAATCAAAATTTTGAGATAGCCATTTTGTTTAACGTAGTTGAAAGTTCTGGAAATTAGATCTTAGAGGATGACAACCACCCTCACAGCCCTTAGGGTAAGGGTTGTAATTTTTGCCCTGGGGGCATATACGGTGTTTATAGAAAGCGTTGTCGTAGAAACTCTAAAAGTGATCATTCGTTTGGAAATCGAAAAGCCTAGTGCCCTTTTTAATAATCGAAAGTGATTGGAAGGCTTGACATTTTTATAGTAGAGATCGTTGTGGTTATAATGTATCATTTTGTTGTTGTTTTTGTTTAGACCAGGGCACTTCGTCTCGAAGGAGCTGTCGTAGGAACTTCGAAAAGGGCTCATTCGATTGAAAATAGAAAGGGCTGATGCCCTTTTTAATAGTCGAAAGTGATTGGAGGGAAACTAATCCCCCTACCACCCCCCCCCTCCCAATTTGCCATTATGTTTAAAAAGTAAATGTTTCCTTAAGATTAAATCAAAATGGACTGTGTTTATGCTAGTTCCCAATAAGGCATCTCAGCAGTATCCCAAGAACGACTGAGGGTATTATGTTCAAACTTTCAGGGCTTCTTCTGCTCTTAAAATTTGACCAAATCAAAATAGCGTAAGTGTATCCAGGCTATCAAAGAAATTAAACAAATTTTTTTGGGAATGTTATCAAGTTTTCCATTTCAGGTCAACTAGAGGAGGAATGAAACTAAATTAAACACTACTATATGTGTCCTGATTTTTAAAAGGGTCTATGTTGTTAAATTTTGCTGAAAATTGTTTTCCAGCATACAAATAGCAGGCCAAACTATAAATTCTTAAAAAAACGAAAAGATTTAAAGTATTGTTTTCTTTTCCCCTGAAAAGACTATGTCAATATAAAACGAACAGAAATTAATTAAAAAAACTGTTTCCAAAAAATAAGTTTTTTCAAAGAAAAGTATAGAACTCCATTAAACAAAAATGAGCAAAATTAAAATCAAATAATCTTCCAAGCGTGAAACTACCACAAATCAGCATCGATAAATAAATGAAACCGAGAACGAGCAGTAACTACTATAAATAACCGATTCAGACTCAAAAGGAACTAAATTTAATCTAAGTTAGGCTTAAAATCTCTATACCCTCCCAAGGCCATAACAAAATTTGCACTTTACTAAATAAATACGAATGAATATTCGTTGTCAGTTTCATACAGATATACTGATATTTAGTCATCAAAATATTAATATTATTTGATTTATTGAAGTTGTAAAAGTAAAAACATTTATATTTTTTCAGTAAAGTGAAAATTATGTTCTGGCCTTGGGAAGGCATATGGGTTTTGAGCCCAACTTATATTAATTTCTGGTCGTTTTGAGTTTGACTCAGTTATTTATTGTTGTTTTTGTTCGGTTTGGGTTTCATTTATTTATAGTTGCTGATTTGCGGTAGTTTCCCGCTTGGTAGATTATCTAGAGCTAGTATAGAAATATATCTGTAGAAATGAATTACTTTTTTTTGCACAGTTAGCAGAGCACACTGAAGTTGAAGTAGCCTTAAACTTTGACTTGAAATGTTATAACTTGACCACTTCTTTCAGAAAAGAATTTCGGAGGGTTATTCCGTCTTGATAAGAAAAGAGGGTAAAGGCGCAGTTTAGTTCCTCCTGTAGTGTAGGGCGCAGGAGCCCTATGGTGAAGGTGAAGGTTTGTTCTCCCTTATAAAACAACTTATTTCAGCAGATACAAAGAAGAAGCCCATTTGCGGCATTCTGTGGGACCCCAAGGTCCAATACTAGTATCAGATCCCGCGAATGGCAGTTTACGCTCGTCAAGTTCTGAGTGTACCGGCCACAAGTGCCCCAGCTAAACGGCCTATTAGCACGACAGGACTGATAGTGACTGCAAAAAGATCAATGGCTCCAGGCAGAGTGAACAAACTCACTTTTGTTACATCAGTTGTAACTGAAGTGATGTAACCGCTGACCTAAAATTGTTCATGTTGTTAAGCCATGATATTTGACATGTATAAAGTATTTTTTCGATTATGTCATTTGTTTTTTTTTCACTTCCTTTTCGTATGTATTTTATGAACAGGAGGAGTTTGAACTTCAAAACTTAAAAGTTATAAAAACATTATCCCAAACCATTAAAAAGAAGAAAAAGACTAAACACGGGATTTTATAGGAACAATGCTATGTTAAACATAAACACAACATAGGTTTCCCTGGGTCTAGTGGCTAAAAATGAAAATTCTACTAGGTCTGATCGACGGTGAACATAAACACTTTCCACACGGCCCAACAAATTCCGGTTTTGTCATATTGTTCTTGTATGTTTTTAGCCAACCATTTAAAAATCCTTACTAAAATTGAGGTTGAACGTGGTTGGTGATGTGGAATTTTTATTTTTATTTTTAATCAGAAAATTTGGCGCACCGGGGCGCGCCGCCGGTCTAAAATCGGCGGCGCGCCGCCAAAAAAATTTCCTGCCGCCGATACTGAATCACACATTCGCCGCCGTCATTTCGGCGTGGCGCGGCTTCGGGGACTACTCTGTATGGAAATCCAATCTTTGAAACATCCATATTGTTTTGACTTCACACGACGTAAGCATTACAGCTTCTCTGGAATCCTTTTCAGTAAACGAAGAAACAGCCACTCTCAGCCTCAAGAGTGGTTGAACCGCTTATTGGCAATCATGAAATATTTACAGCACTTTTTTTACCTTACTTTCGAACATTATGTAGTTCTTGTATTCCTAAGATCTCTAATGATTTATTTTTCGCCCTAGTCTAATCTAATATGTAGTAACTAATGTAATATCTAATATTGATTTTTAGGAATACTTTTCAAGAATGAGATTAGATTTTTTCATTATTAAGAAAACGCTGTTATATCCATGAGAAATTTGATCGTATAAAGTAAAAATTCGTTAGCATTAAAGAGAGAAGTTGTAACTTCGAAGAGGAAATTTGTTAGTGTTAAGAAACAGTTGCTAGGTCTAATAGAAAACTTGGTATCATTAACAAAAAATTGTAACTTCTAAGAGAAATTTGTTATCTTCGACGGAAAACTTATTGCTATTAGAAAAACTTTGCTACTATTAAGGAAAAAAGTTGTTACTTCGAACAGAAAATTTGTAAGTGTTAAGAAAAACTTACTTCTTCTAACAAAAGTTTTGTTAGTATAGTCAGAAAATTGTTACTTCTATAAGAAATTAGTTATCTTTGACGGAAAACTTGCTACTATTAGAAAAAATTTGTTACTATTAAGAAAAAAGCTGTTACCTCCAAGAAAAATTTGATAATATTAAGTAAAAGTTTGTTAGTATTAAAGAAAAAGTTGTTAATTCGAAGAGAAATTTGTTGGTGTTAAGAGAAACTTGATACTTCTAACAGAAAACTTGGTAGCATTAACAGAAAATGGTTTCTTCTAAGAGAAATTTGTTATCTTTGACAGAAAACTTGATGCTATTCTCGTTTGAAACATTAATAGAGGTAACACTTAGAAGATAAACCACGACACAACACTACAAAAATAAGCCAAAACATATGTTTCAAAGGGAAAAAACTTCCAAACTGCACTTTGAAGACATCAATTGGGGTGAAACAGGAAAGATAAGCTACAACACTACAAAAATATATTGAGTTGTACGCTTCATACGAGAAACTTCCAAAATACACTTTAAAACATCAATTGAGGTAACACTGACAAGATAAACCACGACACAACAGTATAGAATCATTCTGAGTCACAAGTTTCAAACGAAATAATTCCAAGACGCACTTTGAAATATCAACTGAGGTAACACTGACAAGTTAAACCCCGACAAAAGACAAGAAAAACATCGTGAGTGATACTGTTCAAAAGAAAAAATTCCAAAATGAACTTTGGAATATCAACTGAGGTAACAATGACAAGACAAACCCTGACACTACACTAAAAAAAACATGTTGAGTCATACGTATCAAACGAGAAACTTCCAAAATGAATTTCGGAACATTAACAAATTTAACAAAGGCAAGGTAAAGCACGACAAAAAACTGCAAAAAATATCTTGAATCATATGTTTCAAATGAGAAAAAACTTCCAAAATGCAATTTGAAACATCAAGAGAGGTAGCACTGACATGATGAAGCATGATACAACACTATAAAAATATCTTGAGTCATACTTTTGCTATGAAAAAAATGCACTTTGAGACATCAAGAGAGGTAACACTGATAAGATAAAGCATGAGCCAACACTATAAATACATCCCGAGTTAAAAGATTTAAACGAGAAAGCTTCCAAATGCAATTTGAAGTATACTATTGGTAAAAGTGATACGAAAAACCACGACACAACACTGACGAATGCTCTCTTTCCACAATAGAATGCTCCGCAGACGTCCCACAAACGCCACTGTCAGAAACATCCCTGGTCCGCTTGGGCGCGAAAAACGACGTAATGTCACACTTCCTCTTCATGTTGAAAATCGCTCTTCTCTTATCCAAGTCCGAAATTGAACTGAACTGACAATCTTGCACTCTCTTATAACATTTATCTCGAGCTCCCATTAATCCTAATTTACTATGCAAGGTCTGACCTAATTTACCTCCTAATTTACCTAGTTTAAATCCTAATTTACCTCGAGCCCCCATTAATCCTAATTTACTATGCCAGGTCTGACCTTGCATAATAAGACGAACATGGGCTTACCTAATTGCGTAAGCTGATCACAACCGTTTACCCACAAAATGCAATAGGATTTAGTGTGGGAGCATATTTTTTTCTGGTAAGGTTTTGTCTTTACAGGTATTTTTTAGACTAATTTTTGACTCGATCATTAATTTCGGGTAACCCCCCCCCTGGATACGGCCTTGGTATCTGCATCCAGCTTGTTAAATTGGTGTGTGCACTATATCTGGAACAGTAAAGGGCATTAATTTGAAATTTTCAGAGTATGTCGAGGGGAATGTTAAAGTCAGTAAGAACTAATAAATTAGAATCGGATATCTTACGTCATAATCCAAAGACGTAGAAGTATTCATTTCTTCGATTATAGAAGTATTCATTTTATTATCTTGAAGGCCTTTCTATCTTGAGGCGGATGGAGTTCGTCCGGAATGAGGCAGACTATGTCTGCTGACCACGTGCCTCTGGATATGGGTATTCCCCCTAACTAAGCGCTCCATGTTCATGGTCAGCCTCAACCTGATGAGGTGGGTGGATCTCATCCCAGGGAATCTCAGTATCTTAGCTAGTCCTAGCTCTAATTAGATTCAAGGCCTAGGGTCGGTTGGGCCTGTAACCCTCCACCCGAAAATTTTACCGCAACGAAAAACGATGATACTGCCTCGGATGACCTACCCCCCCCCCTTTACCTTCCACGAACCCAGCATGTCCCTGGACAAATTTCAGACCATCGAATGAACCTTATTGACCAAGATGGAATACGACTCGTCACCTGGAAAGTACTCATACTCAACTTTCCTGGAGCTAAATCAATGCTTGCCTATGAGTTAACACGGTTCAATGCAGCTGTGGTTGGTCTTACGAAAACGTCTCTTGTCAGAAAAGAGTCTAAGGATACTAATGAAAAATACCATCCGATCTGGTCTGGTGACCCAAAAAGCAAGACAAATGGTATAGTCCTCGCACTGAACGTCAGAGCCAAGAGATGCCTTCCCTCCTATAAACAAATTTCAGATTGAATACTGCTGGCTCAGCTCCAGCACAAGCATGGAAAGTGGACAATTATTGTATACTATGCTCCCACCAATCCGATTCCTGCGGAAGTGAAGGATCAGTTCTATGCGGAGCTCTCAGCGACCCTGTCTAGAGTCCCACCCCAAGACATCGTTACTCTTCTGGGAGACCTTAACGCGGCGGTAAATGGCGTGTGGAGAAGTGTTCTCGGCCCTGTGACTCCGGATTCACTGAATGACAACGGAAAAAGACTCCTCCAGCTCTGCAATATGCATAATCTGGTCACATCAAACACGCTCTTTCAGAGACGAGATATACACAAATACAGTTGGTATAGTAACGACGGCCAGACAAAGAAGATGATCGATTATGTTATGATCTCGGGTCGCTGGCGCTCGTCAATAACAAATTGATGGACTTATAGGTCGGCCGAGCTTGGAAACACAGACCATAGGATGGTAGTCGCCATACTGAGGCTACGCCTGAGAGCACAACGATAAGAAAGACGGCCCCCCATGCTCGATCTGAGTAGTCTGGCTACTTCTGAGATTCAACAGAAGTATGCTCTCGATATCTCTAACCGGTTAAGCTGCCTCCAAGTTCTGGACGACCCTGAAGTAGCATGGAAGTCTTTCAAAGATAATATACTCGATTTTGCTGGCAACAACATTGGCCGCATTAGATACAACAATAAACCCTGGATACCCCAGAAGAATCTTTCTGTGATCGAGCTGTGCCGGAAGGCCAGCTTAGCAAAGAATATGCCATAGTACAGACGACTCAATGGCCTACGCAATAGCCTACTGCACAGAGATAGGAAGGCCTTTGTTGACCCGAAAGCCAGCGATCTTGAAAATGCTGCAAGGAAAGGAGACACCTGCTCCCTGTACAAACACCTCCGCGGGGTGACGGAAGGGAAGGCTTCCACCGTGAGCCGTGTTTCGTCTGGTGACGGAAGTATGCTGGATGACGATGGAGGCCAACTCTCCGCCAGGAGCAGTCAATTCTCAACACTTTTGAATGCATAGGCAGTTGCTCATCCCGACCCAGATCTGATTCAAGCAGCCATGGCCACACCCGAGGCTACTTCCCACCTCGTATCGCAACCGTTTACCACCTCTGAGATCCAAAATGTTGTAAAACGGTTATATATTAATCGAGCCCCCGGCGTCTGTGGTATTTATGCAGTAATCCTCAAGTAGGGGGGTGCAGCGATGATTCTGTGGCTCCAGTTAATATTCTCAGCTGTATGGATGACGGAAAGCATACCGAATGACTGGCGTGCTGGCATCATATTGCCGTTCTGGAAACGCAGGGGCAGCCGTCAAATGTGCTCCAACTATCGTGGGATCACGCTTCTCCCCGTTCCTGGTAAACTCTTCGCCATGTCACTCCTGGACAGGTGTTCCACCTTTTTCCGTAGAAGGAGAAGAGTCCAGCAAGCAGGATTCATACCCGGCAGGTCGACGAAGGAGCAAATTTTCACTATGCGCCACTTGATCGAGAAGACGCGAATTCCACCGAAAAGCGTACATCGAATTCGTAGACTTTAAGGCTGCCTTCGATTCTGCTGATCGCCGTTCACTTTGGCTGATACTAAGAACTACGGGTCTCCCAAGAAATATTGCTCACTTTTTGAAAAGCTGTATGAGAATACGGAAAGCTGCGTGCAAGTCAAATGAAAACGCAGTCCCACATTATCGGCGAAGACTGGCGTCCGGCAAGGTTGCACCTTCACTCCCAAGCTTTTCAACTGCGTCATAGACCATGTTATGACTAGCATGACGAATCACCTTCAGTTCGGAGACCGGCTACTCTCTAATGTTGACTTCACCGACGACATAGCGCTAGTTGCGAACACCGTCGAAAAGGTCACCAAAGCTCTCCGTGTGCTCTCAGAAGAAATGTGCTCTCACTTACCTGGGATCTATTCTGTCGAAGGATGGCTTGATCACAAAAGAGCTTGCATCTCGAATAGCGAAACCGTCAGCACTTGTTGGGAGGCTTAGCAGCATCTGGCGAAAGCCAAACACAAGCAGCTTTACCAAAATGCGCATTTACAATGCGTCAGTCAGCACCATGCTGCTGTATGGAGCGGAGACGTGGCCAGCTGCAAAATCTATCCTCAGCGCCGTCGATGTCGCATAGACGAAACATCTCCGAAGAATCGAAAGATTTCACTGGACTGACTTCGTTAGCAACCAGACTCTCCTGTCACGTACCGCTCAAACTCCTTTCTCGACGCAGCTCGCCCAGCGTACTGTTCGGTAGTACAGCCGCCTCCTTCGCATCTCACGCAACGCCCCAGCACGGGTCGCATTCGACCCCACCCTACACGGATGGAAGCGACCCAGAGGACGCCCCCCACTAGGCGAAAAGACAAAGCTGATGAATTCCTCACCCAAGCCCACATCCCGGTGGAAGAAGCTGCGAGCCTGGCAAGCGATAGGTCAACCTGGAGGTGCCTAGTCTCATCGTTCTCTACGCCGAACCCTCGGCAGGAGCCTTAAGTCAAGTCAAGTGGAACAGCCTATCCAAAGAAATCAAATCTGCCATAGAATAGATTTATATTAAAGGTGACAAAGGATGACCCCTTAGTCAGCTCTTCTAATGTTTTCGACGTTTCCAGGCGATAATTTTACAGGCTTCTGAGCCTTATCATGCGGAAGAGGGTTTAAGGTATTTAATGAATGTATCGGTTTTCCAGAGTGCTCCTTCGACTGAGAAAAGGAGCTAGTTTAATATTTTTTAGTAAGGAAAATTTGTGTTTAGCAAGTTATATCTGTTCCAGGGATATTTTTTTTAGACCCGAATATAACCAACGAATTGCAATCCTCTGATAAAACTGGAAGAGATGAAAGTCTTTTGCAGCACCGAATATCTCAAAACTATTTTAATAGAGACATATCATTTCAAAGAAAGAAAATTTCCTGAAGTTTTTAAATGTTTGAACGTTGTAGCACTTTTCATATATCAGAGAATTAATTATGCTGTCAAGAACCCCTACGCGCAGTTTTCAAGAGAAGAGAGGAAAATCCGGAAAAAACATTACGAGGGGAGGCAGGCTACAGTTCATAAACTGCTTTCGTCAAATAAGCATTCCCATTTGGCAGAATTTATATTTTTTTTTGATGTTTTTGGTCTTCTAAGAGAGGGAAACAGACGCCCCTGGATGCCAATATATCTGATATATAGGATGATCTGATATATAGAACTGTGCCTATTTCACTTCAAAGACTATGAATATTGTGTAGATATAAAACAATAATGCTTTTTAAAGGAATTTTTATTAGAAAGCTTCATGTCAGTTAAAATACAATATTATCATACGATTATAGCATAGGGAGCACATGACTTACTTGACTAAAGACTTCCTCCACATGGTATGTGGCGTAGAGAGCATAGCAACTGTACTCCTCCAGGTTGACCGATCTTATGGTGCGAGGGGGGGGGGCCTCGACAGCATCAATTTCGACCATTTTGAGGAACTTCTGAAGGCTGTCCTTCCATCCAATCCAAGTTCTAACCCTCAGGCGTAACTAATCACGGGATGTAAGGTCAAAGTCGTATGTAACTCTAGCAGGGGCAGTCGGTGGCATTTGAAGGCAATGCCCAAACCACCTGATAGTTCATTGGGCAATTTGTGATAAATGGAACTTGGTGAGTAAGGGCAAGGAGCCTTTCATCACGTACAAAATCATCCCATTGGAGCACCTAAATTCGATGGAGTTGTTTCGTCTGGCAAGTGCATATCCTGCTCAAAATGGTGTATTTGAAGGGTCATGTCTCAGCCAACCTAGAGCAGGACTGAGCTGACGGATGAGTTTTATATGCGCACCTTCGTGTGCCTAGAAATGAGGTGATTTCTAGATCACATTAAGTCTTCCAACGACAGAAGAAGCTTTCATGTTTCGGCTGCCCAGTTCCGCGTCCACGGAGCCAACCTTCGAAATCCCAGAGCCAAGATAGATGAAGTTAGCAACAACTTCAACATGGGCTCCAAAAACTACAATGAATTCAGGGAGTCTAACTGGGGCTGGCGGCTCGAGCACCATTATTTTTGTTTTTTTGCTAATTTTCTTTAAGCCCGATTTTTGCAGCTTCTTCCTACAGGACATTCAGAATGTCTTAATTGTTGCATGGAGTCAGTAATGAGCGCAAGGTCGTCTGGGAAGTCAACGTTGATCAGGACTCGACCCCCAAATCGGAGGCCAAAAAATTCTAGGACGACAGCAGACCCTTGTCGCACACCAATTTTGATGGTAAATGGCGTGCTTCACTTCCCGTTTACTTAAATGCAGCTCTCGGTTTCCTTATATAACTTTTCAAGGAGTAAACAATATTTGGCTGGAAGTCCGACACGCAGCATACAAGTTTTCTAATTGTGAATATTTAAGGCACCTAATGGCCGGTTAAAGGATGAATCCGTCTGATTGAAGGGGCATAAAGGTCTTGTCACCCCAGAAGCCCAACAATGTCTAAGTCTGGGCTTTGTTAAATTGAAAACGAAATTTGTTGCTTTTAATATTGTATTTTTTTCACTATGTTTTTTGTTTTTGGGTTACGATTTTTATTTCTTTCTTATAGATTCAAAAGAGCTGTTGTTATTTTAACCAAAATGATGTGCAGCAGAACCTCAACAGAACAAATTTTTTTATAATTTGATTGGTTCCGTATCCTCATGAGCTTCTCACGGTGGCGCCACGTATAGGGGGGGGGGGGCAATGGTCCCCCAAATGTTTTCAACCATTCGGTAAAAAAATTTGAGTCAACAAATTAGTGGCGTGAAGTACTACTACTTTACCGGTTTATTTTTTTTTTTTTTTACAAGGGTAGATGAACGTAAAATCAATGAAAGAAGACCAGCCTCAGTCGGTAAAAACAAAAAATGAAGTAAATAGTAGTCACCCAAATCAGTACAGGATTTTAGGCTTGAACATCCTTTGCATTTTTTTTTCTTTAGATTTGAGAAACTTTATTAATCGAAATAGATCTACCATATTTCTACATATTTCTACCACATACATATACCACACGAAAACTACCATATTTCTACTTCTCTACCAAACATTTAATTATTACTTCAAGTTACACGAGTTACTTGATTTGTTTGGAACGGTAAAGTCTACAACAAAAAGGTAAGAAAAGGTCACTAGTTATGTCTGTTGATCTAGGTTTAAAGAAACTCCGGCTAGTCCTAGGTTATCAAATTTTAGGCCTAACTCCCCCATCAGAAGTGACTTTTCAGGCAATTATCTTTCGTTGGTATTTCCTCGGTCAATTCTAACGTTTTTTTTTTGTTTATCGGAAATGATTTGAAAGCGAAAAGCCATTTGTTAAACGTACTTTCAGTTGCTACGACACAAAAACAAAAACATTGTATTTAGCCACAAATTTCTTTTTATGATGTTATAGCTGAATGACATGAACCTTTATTTCTCGAAATATTCAATAACATGAATCTTAAGGATTCCTCAAGTTAATCGTTAACTATTACGATTAAGTACAAAAGTTTATTTACAATTTCGGTCATTTACCATGCGAAATTATTTAGTGGATCTTTTTTTATAGCTCTATATAATTTATAACGACGTAATATAAATAAAACTAATGCAATTTATGATTGAGAATATATTTTTAATAAAAAACGTTCATATTTTTGGCCCTGAAATGAGATTATTTTGATCTTGAGCTATGGAATGCAATTGATTCATATCTCCTTTCCTTCAAGTGGTGAAGGGGTAATCCTGAAGTCTATCGTACATCAGTGTTTTGTAACTATTTGGTTGGATATCTATTTAGAGATAATTCGATTATACCGACAAATTATTATTCTTCTTCTTTTGAAATTCTCGGCGATTCAAACGAAGAACTTTTTTCTTCCCCACCAAAAGCCAACTTGTTATTTTGACAAGCAATAACATTTTGTTTAGTTACAAATTATACTATTTTAAAAATAGCCTTGCCCATGACCAAAGGATGTATCTGACACTTTTCGCTAGCATGAAATAATGTGATCTTGACTGTTCTTTTTCCACCTGGCGCATTTCCAGAGAAGAGTTAATTTCAAAACAGGCAAAGGGCGCTGACCAAGATTGGATTGAAGTGTTTTGTTAATGAAACAAAAGAAGATTTTTATGTTACAGTTAAAATCTACCAAAAATAGAAACATAAATTTCCAACCCCTAAGAGGAAGAGGGTTATCCTAGCATTTTTTTAACGAAAAATAAGAGGTGAGGGGGGTAGGGTAACAAATAGGGACAACTTGAATTTTTCGACAAATATGGATCAGTCGGACATATCTTAAACCCTGAACTCCCCTTGTCTATTCCAGGGACTTCAATTCACAAAAATACAGGGGAGGCAAAATGTGTCTTCAAAATCAAGGGGGAACGGAGAATTCTGTTCTTTTATCGTTTTTCCCAATTTAAATACCAAAAAAGTATTTATTCGATGAAAATACAAAAGAAGGTACTTTTCAAAATCTAGGTGAGGGAATTGAACCCTTCCCTTATTGACGCACCTGGTCTATCCCCCTATTCTCACGTGTGGTCTAAAAGTCTCATGAATCAAAAACAAAGTTATTCCCTTTTTCTTTTGAGCCTTACGTCCATCAAAAGAAAAAGGGAATAACTTATTCCCTTTTTTCCCTCTCGTTATTGAGCCTTCCATGGATTGTCGGGGCTTCAGTTCCTATAAATATTTGCATATATTATTGACTAAATAAATTTTCTTGTGGATTTTTGATACAATACAATACAATACGATACAATACAATAGAAATAGCATGTAACGGAATACCTCTCCATAGAAATTTATATTGAGAATTTGATAGTCAGGTCTCAAGATTTTGAAGTTTTTGCTGTTGTGGACGGAAATAAAGAGAGCAAAAAAAATAATTTTTATTTAGGAAAAGTAGCCTAGGTAGGCTGTCAAAGATTTGAACTTCCTGTCCAATATTTATGTTTTCTCTTCATCCGAATGATGCATTAATAATGAGCGCAATCTCAAAGCCAGTTATCCTTAATTATTTATTACAAGTTTCATTCAGAACACAGGGGAAAAACAAGAACGGATTCTTTCTCACTTTAATAAAAAGGATGAGATTAAATATTATCCTCTTATGATCATCTAAAGGGGTGAACTGGTTGTTGTCTATCCTCTTGGAATGAACCGGTCATTAACAATTGTTGATGATAAACCTAAACAAGCTTACAACTGTAGGTTTTAGGCATAAAAAGACAAAAAACAGAATACAGCAAGACCATTGTATAAAACAAAACAACTAAATAACACACCCAAATACAGTTTCTTAAAAACAACTATAGTCTTAACAGAGAAATATGACCAAAAGAACAATTTTCACAAAATAGACAGATTGAGTCCATTCGAAAAAAGGGAGGCAGTCAGGCTGGGGACAAAGGCTTAAAAGAGCAACTAAAACAGATATATATATATCTATATATATATATATAGATTAACTCTGTTATGGTTAACCAAAACAGGATAAAAGATGGGACTAGTTTTTTAAGGAGGTCTGAGAAAGAAGAGTTCCTTACTCACCATCCGATAAAAAAAAAAAACATTCACAAAAAAAAAAAAATGAGTATATAATTTTTTTTAACCTTTCCAGTTGTTAGGTACATGACAGTGTTGTCCGTATTTTACTGGGCGCATTGATAGTTATAGAGAAAATAAAATGCAGTTTGAAAAAAACCTCTTCAAATACTTAAAAGCTTGTCATATCGCAAGAAGCTTTTGTTGGTTGCTTAAAAAGAGCTTCACGTAGCTAAAATCGCATGATATACATTACAGACTTTAAAAATAAACGAATTAAGATTCATTTTGACCATATTCTGCAATTCTACAAGCTACTTTAGAGAAAACCCCCAAGTTAGGACATCTACACACAAAACATAGCTACAACTAAAGAACAATTTCACGTAGACTGAGGCCTTTACGCTTTAAAGCATTTCAAACATTTCCATATTTTGGCTTAGACGAGGAAAGTAGTTTCATTTTCCTTTTCCTTGACATGGTATTCATATATCCTAAAAGAAGGAAAAATAAACAAATTTTATGAAGTTCTAACATCCTTTTGATATTTTATAAAGAGATTTAATGTTCTCTTCCCAATAAAATCCCTATAATAAAAAACAGACAAGGGATAATAAACAACCACATTTTCTAAGTAAGAACTGAAACAACGATGAAGTCATTGTTAAGCGAGGGGCAATCTTTGATTTTGCAGCTTTTTTCCATTGCATCATTAAAAAAAAAAACAGAAAGAAAGAGAAGACAAACGCCAAGAGAATATAAACCAAGAAAACTTTTGAGCAATTAAATATGAATAAAAATGATTATGAAAACATCAAGCAAGGTCAAGTTATCTCAATCTGAAAAGATACAGAAAGAAGAGGACTAAAAGAACCAAGGTAAGACAGCCGTAAGAAATGAAGGGAGTTAAACCACCAGGACCACCAATTAACAATATTTATATTGGGGGGAGGGGGGGTATTTTTTTGATTTTTCTTTATGAATATAGAACGATAGTGTTTTTATGCCAAATCTAGGGGAAGGGGTATTATTTCCGTTTTTTCAAAATGAAAAATATCTAAAAAAAAGTCCTTCGCAAAATATGGGGAAGAGAATCATGTCCCACTCTTCTAGCCCCCGCCCCTAATTGGCACTCCTGTGCCAAAAAACAAAAAAAAAAAAAAAAAATGCAAAAACAAAACGACAAAACAACAAAAACCACCACCACAAAAAAATCCAGTTCAATAAAAAAGAAACCTATAGATAAAAACACCAGAAGTTAAATAGTAATTTAAAAATAAACACGACGATCATAAAAACGCAAATTTAGAGAACTAGACTCTTACATCAAAAGCAAAAAGTCAACTGAACTATAAATAAAAACTGATTCATTGAAAATAAATTCTATTGCGAAGGAATATTCCTTAAAGTATTGGTAGGAGTTATTTTCAATTACATTTTGACGCGTAGGACCTTTCATTTTCGTTTTAATAAACACGGTCTCCGAATAAGTTTGGATAAGACTTTTGTGTATCGTGCTCGAGTCAGCTTTCTTTCTGCTTCGGAGAAAATTGCTCTACGGCCTATCAGATGTGACATCAGTGATAAACAACTGATCTAAGGTGGTCAGCACTATTTGTGTCCAGATTTTTAAAATGGTGTATGTTGTTAAAAATGGCTGAAAATTTTTCTCCAGCATACAAATAGCAGGCCAAACTATAAAGTCTTAAAAAACGAAAGAATTAAAATGTTATTTTCTTTTTCCCTGAAAAGACTATGTCAATAAAAACGAACATAAATTAATTTAAAAAACTTTTTCCACAAAATAAGTTTTTCAAAGAGAAGTAAAGAACTCCATTAAACAAAAACTGAGCAAAAATGAAATCAAATAATCTACCAAGCTCGAAACTACCCCAAATCAGCATCGATAAATAAATGAAACCCAAAACGAACAGAAATTACAATAAATAACCGAGTCAAACTCAAAAACGAGCAGAAATTAACATAAGTTGGGCGCAAAACCCCTATGCCTTCCCAAGGCTAGAACAAAGTTTGCACTTTACTGAAAAAATACAAATGAATGTGCAATGTCATTTTAATACACATACACTCATATTTATTAATCAAAATGTTAATATTATTTGATTTATTAAAGTTATAAAAGTAAAAACATTTATATTTTTTTCTGTTAAGTGCAAATTTTTTTCTGTTAATTGACATAGTCTTTTCAGGGAAAAAGAAAGAAAATAACACTTTAAATCTTTCATTTTTTAAGACTTTACAGTTTGGCCAGCTATTTGTATGCTGGAGAAAAAATTTCAGCAATTTTTAAAAATATAAACCATTTTAAAAATCTGGACACGAATAGTGCTGTTTAACTTAGTTTCATACTAAGTCCTCCTCAAAAACATATTTTCTATCTGGAAATCAACTACGCTGAACTAAATGGCTATCTCAAAATTTTGATTGGATGTGTTTGGGGGATTAAAGGGCGTGGGGGGGGGGTGGGCGGGTGTCACTTAACTCACGTCTTACTTTTTACGTGGGCACTAGTCCTTTTAATTTCCAACCGAATTTGCCTTATTTTAAGTTTACACGGCAACATCTTGTAAAATAATAGTAAGTGCCCCCAGGCTTTAACTTAAAACCCTTCTCCTTTGAATTTCAAATCTAATGAGCCCTTTTTCAAGTTTCTACGACAAAGATTTCAATACAAACCTTATATGCCCCCAGGGCATAACTTACAATATGTGCCCTGAGGGTTTTGGGGGAGTGTCCTCCTCAAAAATGTGTTTTATATTTGAAAATCAACTACCCTGAACAAAATGGATATCTCAAAATTGTTATTGGATGTAATTGAGTGAATGATGGGTGTGGGGGGGGGGGGCTAGGTTCCTGCTTAACACTTTTGATTTTGAAAAATGGTGCTAGCCCTTTGAATTTCCTGCCGAGTAAGCTTTTTTTGAAGTTTTTACGACAACCCCTTCTTTAAAAACTTTATATGCCCCCAGGGCATAACTTACAACCCTTGCACTCAGGGCTCTGAAAGCCCTTTTTCAAGTTTCCACGACAAAAATTTCAATAAAAACCTTATATGCCCCCAGGACACAACTTATAATCCTTGCCCTGAAGGTTGTGGGGGAGTGTCCTCCTCAAAAACGTTTTCTATCTGGAAATCAACTGCCCTGAACAAAATGGCTATCTCAAAATTTTTATTGGATGTGTTTAGCGGAATGATGGGTGTGGGGGGGGGGGCTAGTTGCCCTCCAATCAATTTCGACAATTAAAAAGGGCACTAGCCCTTTGAATTTCCAGTCGAATGAGCTGTTATTGAAGTTTCCACGGCAACGCCTTCTTTAAAAACCTTATATACCCCAAAGGCATAACTTAAAACCCTTGCCCTGAGGGATGTGGGGGAGTGTCCTCCTCAAAAACGTATTTTCTATCGGGAAATCAACTACGCTGAACAAAATGGCTATGAAGGGCGTGGGGGGGGGTTTAGTTGCCCTCCAATCACTTTCGACTATTAAAAAGGGTACTAGCCCTTTGAATTTCCAGTCGAATGAGCCTGTTTTGAAGTTTCTACGACAGCGCCTTCAATAAAAACCTTATATGCCCCCAGGGCATAACTTAAAACCCTTGCCCTGATGCTTGTGGGGAGTGTCCTCCTCAAAAACATATTTTCTATCTGGAAATCAAGTAAGCTGAACAAAATGGCTATCTCAAAATTTTTATTGGATGTGTTTGGGGGAATGATGGGCGTGAGGGAGGGTAGTTGCCCTCCAATCACTTTCGACTATGAAAAAGGGTACTAGCCCTATGAATTTCCAATCGAATGAGCCTTTTTTGAAGTTTTTACGACAACTCCTTCTATAAAAACCTTACATGCCCCCAGACCATAACTTAAAACCCTTGCCCTGAGAGTTGTGAGGGAGTATCCTCCTCAAAAACATATTTTCTATCTGGAAATCAAGTACGCTGAACAAAATAGCTATTTCAACATTTTGACTGGATATGTTTGGGGAAATGATGGGCGTGGGGGGGGGGCTATGTGCCCTGCAATCACTTTCGACTATTAAAAAGGGCACTAGCCCTTTGAATTTCCAATCGAATGAGCCTGTTTTGAAGTTTCTACGACAACACCTTGTATATAAACCTTATATGCCCCCAGGGCATAACTTAAAAACCTTGCCCTGAGGGTTGTGGGAGAATGTTCTTCTCAAAAACATATTTTCTATCTAGAAATCAACTACGCTTAACAAAATGGCTATATCAAAATTTTGATTGAATGTGTTTGGGGGAATGATAGGTGTGGGGGGTGGCTAGTTGACCTCCAATCACTTTCGACTATTAAAAAAGGGACTAGCCCCTTGAATTTCCAATCTAATGAGCCTGTTTTGAAGTTTCTAAGACAACACCTTCTATAAAACCTTTTATGCCCCCAGGGCGTAACTTAAAACCCTTGCCCTGAGGGTTGTGGTGGAGTGTCCTCCTCAAAAACCTATTTTCTATCTGGAAATAAACTACACTTAACAAAATGGCTATTTCAAAATTTTGATTGGATGTGTGTGGGGGACTCATGGGCGGGGGGGGGGGGCTAGTTGCCCTCCAATCACTTTTGACTATTAAAAAGGGCACTAGCCATTCCAATGTCCAATCGAATGAGCCCTTTTCGAAGTCTCTACGACAAATCCTTCGATACGAAGTGCCCGGGTATGGAGAACCAAAGAACAACACATTGTGCCCACATCGTTCTTTAATTAGGCTGCGCTAGCGCGCTGCCTATGATTGTGCAATCCAAATTACTAACCGTACAACAATCTAGACAGTGAACAAAAATTGCATTGGGAGCGCTGAAAATTAAAAGTATATCTTTATCAGTCGTGATCATCATTGTGTTAAAACGCCACAATTACTTGGCTTAACAGTAAAAGTTTAAGTTATTCTTTCACTTACACAACATATTACCTTAAAATCCTATTTTTAAATATCACTTTGCCAAACGGTTAGCGTAATATATGAAGTAAAGAGCAATTTCACATTGGTTTTTTGATAGTTAGATTTGAAAAAATCCCAATTACAATCTGATATCAAAATCGTCAGTGAAAATGTGAAAAATACAATCAAAGCGTGAATTTTTCAATCCACTCATAAACGTAAAGGTCCACATTTGTGCATTTTCCGCTTCAGCTACTGCACAAAGGGAAAAGTTTACCACTTCCAAGTTATATAGCCCCAAAACGATCAGTATGAAACTGTTCTTCAAAAGTTTATTTGGGTGCACCTTCTTACCCAGGAACTGAATAGGTTAGCTTTGTTTACCGCACAAGAATGCAGTCCAAAGATATACGGCTAGATAACAACAGATATTATTTAGTGTATCAAATTTAATGCTTAGGAGGGATAGGGGGTCAGCGCAGGGCAAAAACAGATTTAATACATGAGGATGGGATTAAACTTAAAACTAAGGCAAGTTTACGAGAAACAAACAAGAAAAACGAATATTTTCGTTTTATGATCTTGCCAATTACAAAAGGGCTTTAACAAAGTGATTATTATGATTTAGAAAAATTACGTTGTGGCACTAGTCTTAAAAGTGTTTCTTGAATTATTTTGTCACCTTCTGAGAAACGAACGAAAACAAGAGTCTTTTTAAGAGTCCTAAAATTAAATAATGTTTTTATAGATGCAATTGACTTACAGTTTTGATAAAAACCAAATAAAGTTTGCATAATCTCTACCCACTCTTCGAAATTTTATTAAGCTTAATAGAACAAAATATGGGTATATATACTCGCAAACATTGAAAAGGACAAAAATATATAAAAAGGAATATAAAAAAGCGAAACGACAAAGAACAGGCAAACGGAAAAAAAATGACTTCAGTGGTTAGACCGTTAAAGAAAGACAGAAATGATTTGTTTTAAGAGTGGACGTTTAAAAACTTCGTTATTTCACTTTTATTGGTTATATCCAACTTTTTTGGTTAAACACGATAAACACAAGCCTTCAAAAAGAAGAGATTGAGAGTTAAATGGTCCGATATACTGGAAATGAAAAAATTATCAGAGAAGAGAAGAGTCTGCACACAGAGAAGGAAAAATAAGAAAAAAAAATGCGACGCTAGCAAAGACAAATGATAGCGGGAAACATACTGTAAGTTAGGACTTACTTATCATAAATAATTCCATCGACACCTAATTTTTTCATTTGTCTAATAATGGCTTGGTCGTTGTTGTCCTCGCCCCAACAGAAAAGAGTTAGTCCGAATTTTTTGACAAATTGGACTTGACTAGGATCGCGAAGAATATCCTCCGCATGCACATTTATACCCTTAAGCAGAAAAAAGGAAGAAAAGTTAAATTGAATACACATAAAACGGGGTTTCGCAAAAAGCAGTTCAAAAGACAAAAGAAAAGCTGAACATAAAATTGCTTCACTTTTACTGTTCAAAAAGAAAAAAAGTACCTAATAAATAATTTTTCGATTTTTCACGCGACTAAATTTGTTTTCGGCATTTTATAACAGGAAGAACAAATGAACAAATGAATTAGGTTAGATTCAAGCGTTTATCAATAGAAAACATAAACTCTCAAGGAATTGTCCCCTGTTCTGCAAGCCTTGCTTAAAAGCAGTCAGTACCAATTGCGGCTACGGGAATTTTGTCCCTTCTGATACCTTATTGTTACAATCACTATTGCTTTTCTCTTTCAAATAGTCAATTTATAACCAATAGTCATTTTTGTTCAATTAGACTAATTAGAATAAAAGTAGTCTATAAGCCATCTAAAATTTACACACTTACAAAATTATGAACGCCTACCGACTGCTTCGCTCTTTGATCCCGATCAGCGCGAAAATGTCATCTCGGAAGTAATAACGACGGGTCATCCTGAGCCTTACTCAGACGAGAGACATTTTATCTTGAAGGTATTTAATTGTCTCTCTTGTTAATAATATACCTCTTGCCAGATAATGCATAAAGAACGTTACACTACGCGAGAAAGTAAACAGCCACCAGTCATCTGACAAGAATGGTGACAATCAATGGTAATAATAGAGAATCAGACTTGAATAGGCGGTTTTGCCTACTTCAAACACCGTGGGAAACCTTTGCAAGCACCATTGATGAAAAAGTGCAAATAGCTCGCCATAAGAATGCTGACTGAAGTTCATTGTAAATTAACTAGCCTAAGAGCCTGTTGGAAGACGGACATGAAAAATAACATCTGCTGTATGTCAAGGACCGCAGAAAAAGTAGTTTGCTCTCTTCTCCCAAGCACAAAATCCTAGCCCTCTTATACCCCCCTCCCAAAAAAAAACCCACAAAAACTTAGGCTATAGTTGTATGGCTAGTACTAAGCGTAAAAAATTAAATAACTGTTATTCTTACAGAAAAAAGCATAAGCATCCAAATGAGAATTTCCATCCTCTTGTATTTACACGTGCCATCTTTCTCTCTATGCTCATATTATCTTTGCACGTAATTTATGATTCATAAAAATAATGTAATATTTATTCAAATTCTATTTGAATCATTTTGGCAAGATAAATAACACTTTAAAACTTCCTAAAATATATTAAAATAGTGGGAATCCCAGTTTTTTATTTTCTAAATTGATATAAAGAAAATGACTTTAACGATTTTAACGGTCTTCAATTCGACTAACTTCTGGCTCATCCTTAGCCAACATGAGAGTTTGGTTATTTGTTTATTATCTCTAGTGAGAGTAGGGCTAAGTTCTGACAGGCCTCGGATTGTGGCACCACAAACCCATTTCATGTCACCACACTAAAAAATGTCTATACGAACGGGGCAACCAACTGAGGAGGACATTATCCCCCCCTCCCACAACCAATATAATTGAAAAATGTTTTTTTTCGAATTTTCAATAAAAAATATCGAATAAAAAAAATACATCCCACAGATTTTTGAAATACACTTTTACAAATATAGTTTTTTTCTAAAAAAAAAACCTATACCCACCCTCCTCTTTCCAAATTTTTAGTTTACTTCTGTTTCAGCTCAGAATTCAATTTTTTTTTGTATTCATAGACAAAATTGTGCTCAAAGTTGCGTAAAACTGATACAGTTAGTATTCTTTCTCGGATATGCATTCAGCAAAGTATTTTTTAGAAATTTCCTCATTGTACCTTAGAAACTTTCGTTTTTAATCAGAGACAACAACTGAAATTCAAATAGCAGCTTAGATTTGTCACTTTTGCTGGACAAAATTTGTTATTTTCTTTCAAAACTGTTAATTTTGTGCAATATTTTCGACTGCATCCTATCCTTTTGTCTGAAGCTCAATTTCACAAAGAAATACAACTAGAGGGTGGAATACATCCAATTTAGAAACATCAACATCCTACATAGTCAGCTAGCAATTTTCATTTCTGGAAAACAATCTTTAAGATATCTGGCAGTTGAAATATGTAACAATAAATTTAAGCTCATAATACTGCGGTTACTTACAGAACTATCATGCAGAACATGGGCGTAGGCAGCATATTGTTTCGGGGGGGGGGGGCAGTCGATAGTGTGATGGAGGGCCTTTTATCGACTGCTTTTCCAATCATCTGCTTTTTCAGCCATATCTAATGTAAATTTGAAGGTTTAGGCGGGGGGCAGCGGCCCCCCCTCCCTACGCCCATGATGCAGAACTAAATAAGTAGAACTTACAATACTATCAACTAAGGTGGGAAACGACATTTGACAGGCTTCATTTGTCTTAATCGTTAGTTAATGATTCTATTCCTGTTATTAGCATAAGGTTTATAATCTATATATATTTTTTCCCTTAGTTTTCTTCCAATTCTGTGTCGTTCAATATAAATGATCAGTATCGTTCAAGTGATCTCTCCACTTTTTAATGACAGCGAGATGAAAATTGATCTCCATAGTTCAGTGATGGGCAACCTTTTTAGTTCAAAGGGCTTAGATGATCTTTTTAAGACTGTAAAAAATCCATTGAAGAGCCGCAGTTAGGGTGTAACATATTATACATAAAAATGTAGGTGTTTTTGACTTTGTAACCACAACTTTCAGTCAAAAATATCTAAGCAAAATTAAATATAAAGAAAAGTCAAATAACTAATCAAACCAATAATTTATAATAAACTTATTTTCTAAAGCCGAATCGGAACAATAAGGTTAACGTTATCGTTTGACTAATGGAAAATAAAATAAACTACTGCTGACCCAAGACCACTATACCAACAATTCCGATCTGTTTCTCAAACTTGGCCCTCAAGCTATTTTCTCTCATTTTTTTTAAAGGCAAGCTACAAATGTAAATTTTCTCATAAGTAGTTTCGTAGCACGAAAACATTTGATTCCGGCGAGAGTAAAGCAGCAATATTACTCACAGAGCATGCACCAAATTGTCTTCTTCAAGATGCGTCTGTGTAAAAAGGTGGATATTAATTATGAACAACTGCATATTGTGAATTTTTTGTAGAATCAACAAAGGTAAGTAACAAAAATTATTTAGATTCTGACCGGTTTTTGGCTCAAATATTAAAACGGCTCTAGTTAAAATTTTTAAGCTAAACCTTTAAATTAACAAGTTTGCCGGTCGCAATTCCGTCAGCAAAATTTGAATGATAAAAAATCAACAGTTTAGGGTAATTTTGTAACACCGTTTGTGCAAGAAAAAAAAAACATTAGAGAAACGTTGCGGAAGATTTTTGAACTGGCATACAGTATGAAAAACTTCGCTAACAATTAAATATTATTTTACAAAACTATTAAATTACCAAAATTATAAAAAGATTCATATCATAAATATTTCAACAAACACGGGCGATGGAGTCCCTGCAATCATGTTTTCAAATCGAGTGTAAATAAGCTATGAGGATAATATATTTTAGACGTTGATGCAAAAATCAAAAGTTAAATTTTGTTACTAAGGATAAACCGTTAACTAATCTATCTTCTACTTTTTCCTCGGTATTAATTAAACAAAAACACTTTACAAGAAAAAAAAATTTCAAAGAAAAGCAAAGAGCGAAATTTAAACCTGAAACGACCAGAGTTAACTTCATATAATAATCAAAACTTAAATTTAACAGAAATTTGCGAAGGTTTGAGCAAATAAAACCTAAAGAAAACAGAAATTAAGATGAACAATCAGCTCAAACTCAAAACGAACAGAAATTACAAGAAAGAAACTAACCACACTAAGCAACCACAAATAACCAATGCAGTCAGACTAAGAAGCTGGCGATACTGGGGTTACATGACTCGAATAATACAGAGAAGGCTTCCATTTGACATTTGGTGCCAGACCCCCCCCCCCCAGGCTTCCAGAACAGACCACGATTGGTCGTTTTCTAGAAGCTGAGACGGGAATTCGACGTTCATCCCTAAATGAGCTGCGGTCTCTAGGTCAGGATCTTCCAAATGGAGGTTGCTGTCTTATATGCCACTATGTGTCGGAAGAACTATGTCTAAGTAAGTCTTTCAATTTAATTTTACCCTCTTAAAAATACATTGTATTTATTTTAAAAATATAAAATTGAATAAAACTTTTGAAAAGAACATTGGTAGTTTTAGAGAATTGGTAGCTGATCATGTTGTTTAGTTTACTGAATTATTATTTCGACCTAGCCTCACTTTTATTTTCGGCTTTTTATTAACTCGTTTTAAGTCGGATCTGGGGTATTCATTAAAAATTTTTTTTTTGTCCCTTCTGAGACCCTTTTTTCAGAGGAAATTTTCTTTTGCATTAGGGCTCTCTTTACCCAGATACTTTATGATACACGTTTCGAGTCAAGCATATAAAATCAGTTTTTAACCCTTTCCTTTTTTGTAAATCAGGGCCGTTTTGGCTCACGGAGCTATGGTTGCAAAATCCAAACTGATCATAAGCGCCTTGTTTCCACTATAAAACATATTCGTAAAGAGGGTTATTTACATAATTTAGGGTCTTTGCCCCTGGGGCTGAACAAATCTCTTTGTTTTTTGTTAATGTCCAAGCAAAATTGCTCAGGGATTATTCAAGAAACCATTCTTGAAAAATCTGTCCAAGAAAGTATTCAGGTATGACAGGAAACATTTTAGTTTAAAAAAAATATATCAAGTCGAATGACCATATATCAAGCCGTGAAATACAGAATAATGAAATCCACCGCCTGAGAATTGACTTCTTATAATCAAAACTCATTTTGTAGATTATACAGGGAATTGCACCACCACTAGGGTTTTGCACACCAGATGCATCATATATATTTGATAATAGAATTACCATACAACTTTTTAAATTTATCAGATATGTGCTGAGAATTAAAAAATGGCTTATAAAATATCAGAAAGTTTGCACAAAAATTTTGAGCAATTTAAGTTTAAAATGAAGAGGTTACCTGGAAATTGATAGTAAATAGCGGGCTAAAAAAAAATCATACAACGCTTTTGCAAATGACAATAATCGATACAGAAGAAACCCAAGAATGAAAAGACTAAAATTTTCCATTCAAAACTGAGGAAAACGATGTTTCTAACCGGTTTTGAAGGAATTGTTCTCGTCTAGTGGGTCTGTTAAAGGAAAATATCACTAGAATCGTGCATTTCTGGCAAAAAGCACCAAAATTGACGGGGATATATAGATTAAAGCACGAGGAATCCAATGGTGACGAGAAGCACGCACCTTTACGAGTACCCGAAGCGCTAAAAAATTCGCAAGTTTACCAGTCTCTCTACAGATGCATCAAAACTTCTGACGATACGTTTTAAGATATGGAGATTCCATTGGTAGCTAAATAAAAGGCAACGGATTGCTCTGAAGCGCGCAATAGAACGCAAAGCGCAAAATGTTAGCGCCTATTAAATGGAATACAAAAACAGGCAAAACATAGTTTAGAGTACTAGAAGTTCGAGTATTACAAGAAGCAGCTCGAATTTGTCTGTCCAAGCCCGTATTGGGGCACTCAAAAGCTTTTCTGGTTGCGCATCTCCGAAAAAGTGCCATCTAGGTCTCTAAGTGTGTTCAAAATCCTTTATTCTTTTCGTGTCATTAAGCGTCGTGGGCTCTGCTGGACGCTCTAAATCGCGCTTCATATTGCATGTTTGATGTCATTTCGATTTATCGCTTGTTTTAAGAGACTAATGTTTTTAATTTTTCTATTTTTGCGCTTGAAGCGGGCACTAAAAGATGCCAGGACCGGGTTTTGGCTGAGAGCTTCAATTTCTTTTCAACACCACTGGACTCTCGGTATTTCAAACTGTGTTTCTACCAAATCGGAACTTTCTGCAACAAGCAGATGATTTTTGTGCTTTTGGCGCACTTTTCAGCGAGTGTAAAGGTGCTATAAAGCGATCTCTAGACTTTCTACCTATGATTATTGGGTTCCCCATACTTAGTACTACATTACCACTTTTTCCGGAGTTTCTTCAAACTTTTCATTAGTCTTGCACTTTTCGCTTTGGGCGCACAAATTTGCGCTTTGACGCGCAGACTCGAGCTGTTGCTTTTAATCTTTAGACTTCTAGTACTCTAAACTATGTTTTTGCCTGTTTAGGTATTACATGGGATAGGCGCTAAGATTTTGCGCTTTACGAGCTATGTTTTAGCGCTCTATTGTGCGCTTCAGAGCGATCCTTTACTTTTTATATAGCCACCATTGGAATCGCCATATCTTAAAATGTATATTCAGAGGTTTTGATGCTTCTGTAGAGATGTTGGTAAACTTGCGCGTTTTTTAGCACTTTGGGCACTCGTAAAGGTGGTTTAGAGCGCCCGCTCGACGTGCTTCCCGTCACCATTAGATTCCCCGTGCTTTAATTTACATTAAGAAGATAATTTCTTAAACCACATTGGCCTGACATCACATAAAGAAAGAAAAACGAGCAAAAATGGGGTTTTTTATAGGCCAAATGAAAGTACTGAAAAAAAACAACAACAAAGCGAATATTTCGAGAGGACAAACGCCTCTCTTCTTCAGCGCGAAACGAAATAATGTATCCAAAAACAAACGTGGAAAGTCAATGTAAAAAAACCCAAAAAACCCAAAAACTTAAAAGATGAATAAAATTCAATAAAAGCCAAAAATTAAAAGAATTAATTGGATATCCAATTAGTTTAATAAATTCTGTAATTGCAAAACGCATTACAAGATTATCAGATAGTTCCACAGAAAACACAAATCAAAGGGAAAATTCAGTTTATCTTGGTCTCCCATACGTTAAAGGGGTTTCAGACCACATTTCAAAAAATCTAAGAAAAAATAACATTTACACTAATTATAGACCCAGAAAAACCCAGAAAAGACCCAGGTCCCAAATTTATAAAGGTAAAGACCCTATCCCGATAGGTGAAAACTCCTGTGTCTACAGAATGCCTTGTTCGTGTGATCTTTGGTATATCGGAAGAACTGATCAGCGACTCACGGATAGATTAACTCAGCACTCTAGTTCAATTAACAATATACTTAAAATGCCGAAAAAAACAGAAAAATTCAACTCTGCCCTTGCAGAGCACATTTTTGAAAAACCAGACCATACTATTTTGTTTAATGAAGCTAGCCTAATTTAGCATGACAAAGGTTTTGCCCAGCACACAGAGAAGCTGTTGAAATTTATAATTACCAACATTTAGGTCTAGCTTTTAACAGAGATTCTGGTGATTTAAGAATAAACGAGTCATATTTCGGTTTTCTCAAAAGAAGCCGATACTTTAGTAATCCCTGAAATACACCTTGCACCACTTTCCCAGTCATATAATCAAACACGTTAACAGCCCCTTAGGTCTCAAAGGGTGTCTGCAAGAAATGCATTAATTAAAATCCGAAGTCATATGACATAGTTCACCAACTTATTTAATTGCTGGTTCGTTTTGTTTTTGAGTGAATGAATTGTTTTCTTTTCTCGCTTAGTTGTCCGCTAGTATCCGTTGATGGCAGTTTATAATTTTTTGGATTTTATGCAAATCGCGGATATTGGCGAATAACTCGCTTTTATGCTTGTTAGGTATTTGGTTTTAATTCTTTTAATTTTTGGCTTTTATTGAATTTTATTCATCTTTTAAGTTTTTTGTTTTTTTTTTCACATCGACTTTCCGCGTTTGTTTTTGGATACATTATTTCGTTTCGTGCTGAAGAAGAGAGGCGTTTGTCCTATCGAAATATTAGCTTTGTTGTGTTTTTTTTTCAGTACTTTCATTTGGCCTCTAAAAAACCCCATTTTTGCTCGTTTTTCTTTCTTTATGTTAATCTATATTTCCACTAATTTTCGTGCTTTTTGCCAGAAGTGCACAATTCTTATGCTTAACAGCCCCACTAGTCCCTAGTACAACTTTTTATAAATTTTAGATATATTTTCTAACCATACCAGTATGTCACAACTCAAAGCAAAGTATGTAGAGACGGGGATGCAATAAGTTCTTGGATCTTTGTATGGCTCTATTCTCTGGCTAACACCTATGGTCAAAAACAGGACAGGATACTTGTTTTGCTTAGTCCTCAGCCTGAAAGACAGAGAAAAGAAACTTTTAAAATGAGGAAAAAATAAGCAAAAAGTGAACGAATCGGAGACAACGCTTTATAGCCTTTATATATAACTTAATTTTAGTTCATATTTGCATTGCATCCAAAAATCTCAGTAACCCCGTTTTCAATTTCATTTAGTCCTAGAGGGACTGAAGTACCAAAACTTTCAGGCAGATTTATATTTCAGGCAGATTTATATTTACTTCTTCTCTGTCCCCTCATTCGAGTTAAAATTTCATATTCCATGCAGTTCCCAAGATAATCCAGATATGCTATTCTAAAGATATGGCAAAACATTCTGGCCTTGATTTGATTTACTACTTTACCGTGAATATATTTTAAATTCCCTAGCGGCTAACTGTGCAAAAACGTTTAGGTTAACCAGACATTATTTAGTAGCCCCTTCCTCCAACACAAATTTTAATCCTAAAAAATCAAGCCCCTGCCCCCTTTTCTTCTCCAACATAAGCCGAAGGTTCCAACTACATCCCTCAACTTGTCCCAGAGAAATTGTAGATACGTTACTTTGATAACTCGGATGTATCTAGTGTTTTTTGATTTATCTATTCCCTCCCCTAAGCCATAATTCACCCTTCACTTGTCCCAAAGAGTCCCTGAGAGTTCTAACTTTACATCCCAAGCAGTTCCGGAGGAAGCAAGTGCGTTTTCAAAATTCTGACAACACATAGTTTTTTTTTCTTTTGTTTTTTATTTACCTTGCTACTTAACCGTGTATAGATTAAAAGTCCCACTAGAACTTATAGTGGAAACACACTTTGAGGGAGCTTTGACAAAAATCGTCCAATCCCTTACGTCACAAAACAGCATGAAATCCCCTTGCCCTACATTGACCATCCTTTCCCCAACGGCAACTGAAAGTTTGATGACCTGGATATACATAGCGTATTTCAATTTACCTCTGTCCTTTCCCCAAGACAAGACTGGATCCTCCAATACTTCCTGGCACTCTCAAATCAATCCCCAAAGCAATGACCGAGATATTGCAGATATTTTGTAAACTTTGGTGCACAAACAAATCTTCATATTTACTCAGGTGCGCATATCGCTTTCAGAATATACTTTTGGAAAACTCGGGGAGTCTTAGTCTAGTGAACGATTCCTAAGAGATCCTAGCTGTTGGAACAACCAACACCAAACATGGCCAATTTTTCTACGAGAACCTATATGTGAGTAATCAGTAAATTACATAATTTAGAGCCAGTGCATCCGGGTTCTGGGGGAGATTTCAATTATCTCTCTCTCTCTCTCATTGGACGGGGGGGGGGGGGGGGTGACTCTCCAATCCCTTTTGGCACTTAAGAAGGGTACTAGAACTTAAAATTTCCAGAAGAATGAGCCCCCTTCCAAGTTTCTAGACCATCCTTTCTGTACGAAGTGGCTGGAAAAAAAAATCGGCCCTTTGTCAGGTCCCGGCTTGTGGGGGGTACAGTTTTACTTTTCTTTGCATTAGTTGCTCCTTTGCTAAGGGAATTATATGCATAAATTTTGAAACAACCAAAAGAAACGTTTTTTTGGCCCTTTTTGGGCTCTTTTTACTGAAGAGCGGGGAGGAGAGAAACAGCGCTCAGAAACGATTTTTTTTTTCATTTATTAGATTCCTCTTGGCCCAAGGACTTGAATAGCATCCTTGCACGACAATAATGTAAACACAAATTTCATAGAGCCATCAAGAGACCAAATGAGAATAATAAAACATATTTGAGGAAGCATTGAACTAAGCTTTTGTAAAGTTCAAAATTTCCCATTTAAAAATTTCTCTATAAAAGCTTTAATTCGTTTTTAAACCAAACGAAATAAAGACTTATTTAATGAAACAACAACTAATCTACATAGATGAACTTACATGACGCATATGTCAGGATGAAAGCATGAGAAAACAATTTTCCTTTTGCCGGCGTGGCGAAGAACAGTCATGACAACTTGATCGACGTACAGATTTGGATCAAAAGGATGTTCTAATTCATATGTTCCGTCCTGAAAATTAAATTATTTTTCTGTTAATACTACGCAAAAACATTTTTTTTCTTATTAACTGAAAGAGTAGATATGGAAGATGTTATTTCTATAGACCTGTTTTGACTCCGCGAATCTGTCGAACCAAAACCATGATAAGGAAAGCGAAAAAATACAGAAACTAAAAATGTAATTTAAGTAGAAGAAATAACGTGGTATCCTTCATTTTTAGAAATAACATCGTTAGAGTACCGTCTTTGGTGAAATTTGGTCAACCATTTTTTGGTCAAATTAGCTCTCTTTGATTATGGAAAAGACAGTAGAAAAAAAAATCGAACTAAATATTCGGATGCAGCAGCGTAAACTCCAGACAAGATTGTTACAGAAAAGTTTTTAAACCAGTAATCAAAAAGGTTGGCCCTATACTAAATAAATTTCACATAGTGCATTTACAGATAACTTTAAAAAAGTTTTTCCACAAAAGAAGTTTTTCAAAGAAAAGTAAAGAGCTATATTAAACCAAAGATGAGAAGAAATAAAGTCAAATAATATTACAAGCGTAAAACTACCTTAAGTCACCAGCAATTAATAAATGAAACCCAGAACGAACATAAATTATAATAAATAACCAAACTCAGACCAAATCAGAAACTAGGAGGAGTAGGGCTGACGCCCCCTGTCTTCTACAGACTCGAACGTAATTTGCACTTTACTGAAAACAATCCTTATTTCGAGGTTAATGTTTTTATTTGTTAAATCAAGTTAACATTTAAAAAATATTTTGTTTTCAGTAAATTGCAAATTCTATTCGAGTCTTTAGAAGGCATGAGGGCGTCAGCCCTACTCCTTTTAGTTTCTGCTTGTTTTGAATTTGACTTGGTTATTAATTATATTTTCTGTTCGTTTTGGTTTAATTTATTTATTGATGGTGATTTACAGTAGTTTTACCCTTGAAAATTTTTTGACTTCATTTCTGTCATCTTTGGTATAGATTAACCCTTTACTTTTCTTTTAAAAATTTCTTTGGTGGAAAGTTCCTTTTTAAGCGACATAGTCTTTTTTAGTAAATTTTAAATCTTTTCGGTTCTTCTCTATAAGACTCCTGATTTTTGCTTATTTTTTATAATTAGACAAAACTTTTCCACAATTTTTAATAATATACGCCCCTTTGAAAATCTGGATATACATAGTATAAATTTTAATTTAGTTTCACGCCTCAGCTTTCCCAAAGAAAACAAAAACTTAATACCCTATTCTGTTCCTAAGCCATTGTATCTATTCTATTTTGACAACCTGGATGCACTTACACTTTTTGATTTAATTAAATATTAAGAGAAGTAGTTATAGCAGTACTTACTACTTGTACTTGTGGCGGGAATCAGGGGTTTCCACCTCGCCCGGCATCGATGATCTTGGAGACCTTCTTGGACCATGTTGAGCGATCTTCTGCCAGATGCTCTGCAAAAGCGAGCCACTGAGTTGACCATCTGTGTCCGAACTTTCTGAATCCCCCGATAGGTTCAAGGTCTGATTTGGCCAGGTTCCACCTGTTCTTCCTCTGTCCTCCTTGGCGTCTCTTCCAGGAGCTAACAGGCTTAACTTGAAGTATTTGGCGAGGTAGGTATTCTGGCGGCTTCCGTAATACATGGCCCAACCATTTCAAACGGCGTTTTTTAATAGTGAGCGCAACATCTCTCTGAATATTGCACATTCGACGTAGATCCACGTTGGAGATACGGTCACGCAGCTGTATTCTGAGAATTCTTCGCAGACAGGTATGCTCAAACACCTTCAGTGTATTCTCATACTGTAGTTTTACCGACTATGTTTCGCATCCGTAAAGGAGAACGGTGCGGACTAGTGCCATGTAGATTCGAAATTTCGTTCGGACACTGACTTCGCGGCGATTCCATAAGGGTTTCCGAAGGGAGGCAAAGACTGTCTGCGCTTTCTGTATTCTCTGTTGGATATCAGCATCGGAAGATCCGTCAATACATATCTGGGAGCCTAGGTATGTGAAACGGTTGACTTTTTCCAGCTGAACTTGACTGACAGTTAGTGTGAATGGTCCATTGTCGTGGTTATTAGCCATGAATTTCGGTTTCTCTGTGTTGACGTTCAAGCCCATCAGGTCTACCCAGGCCACCATGTTGTCAAGCATGTTTTGAGCTTCTACGGGGTCTGAGAGGAGGCCAACATCATCCGCATCATCGAGGTCAGTCAATGAAAGATTCTGTCCGATCTGAACTCCTGGATTGGACGACAGTGCATTTTCAAGCACCCAATCGACGCAATAATTGAACAGAGCAGGAGAGAGGACGCACCCTTGTTTTATTCCGAACTCAACCAGGAATTCTTCAGTTTCTTCACCATAGACTCGAACTCGGCTCACTGACGCGTCATAGTATGCCTTCATCAGTTCAACAAACTTCAGCGGCATTAATAGCAGTAGCCCTGAAACTTTCAACTTAATACCCTAAGTCGTTCTTGAGATTTTGCTGAGACGTCTTATTGATAACCAGCATGCACTTAGTGTCTTTTGATTTGATTTTCAAGCAACAAAGGCTTTCCCTGAAAATTTTTACTTTTTACCCTTTCTCAGTCCTAATATATCTCGCCTGGATATCTGACAACCAGGTCTATTTTGACAACCAGGTCTATTTTGACAACCTGGATGCACTTGAACTATTTTGATTAAGTTCAATAGTAGCAGCAACAGTAATAGAAAGAGTAGCAAAAAATACAGTAATATTGGTAGCCCTGGAACTTTCAGCTTAATACCCTAAGACGTTGATGGGATATTGCTAATACAACCTTTTGAAAGCCCACATGTACATAGTGCTTTGATTCAGTTCAACACCACCCTTGCCATTCCCTGAAAACTTTATTAATACCCTTAGCATTAGCAATAGTAGTAGTCATAGTAGCAAAAGTGATAGTATGAGTAGTGGAAGTTTATTAGTGATAGAAGTAGTAGTATTAGAAGTAGTAGCAGCAATAGCATTCACATTCTATCTTTTTGGTCTAATTCAACATCCCCTCCTCATGCCCTGATAGTTTCAACTTAATATTTTAATCTATTTCTGAGATATTGCTGATATGCACTTTTGATAACTTGCAAGCATATAGTGTGTTTTGATTTAGCAAACAGTCCAACTCAAGAGTCTCGGAAATCTTGCACATTAATACCATTGGCCTCAGTAATACTAGTACTAATAGCAGTAGCAGTAGTACTGCTACTATTTGAAGTAGTAGTATGTACTTAGTACTTTTTTGATAGTTCAACATACCCCTCAACATGCCCTGAAAGTTTCAACCTAATACTCTAAACCGTTCTTTAGATACTGCTGATACAACCTCTTCACAGTCTGCATACCCATAGCGTATTTCAATTTAATTCAACCCCCCCCCCCCAAAAAAAAATCAACAAAAATTCCTGAAAATTTCTACTTAATACCCTTAGCCTTAATAGTCGTATTAACAGTAGCAGTAGAAGCAGCAATAGTACTCATAGAGTGTTTTTTGGTTTATTCAACTTACACTTATCATGCCCGTAAAGTTTCAACATAAGACTCAGGACCATTCCTCAGATATTGCTGATACACCCTTCTGAGCTCAGCATCCCCCAAAACATTCCCTGAAAGTTTCATCTTCCTACCTTCAGTAGTAGTAGTAGAAGAAGTAGCAGCAGCAATAGTAGCAGCAGTACACGAGCACCTTTTGTTAGTTCAACATCCCTCTCAACACTCCCCGAAAGTTTAAACTTAATACCCTAAGCTGTTCCTGAGAAATTGTTCATACGTACTTTTGGCAACCAGAAAGCACATAGTGCGTTGAGATTTACTTCATCACCCCCCCTAAATATTCCCTGAAAGTTTCACCTTTATAAGAGAGAGAGAGAGAGAGAGAGAGAGAGAGAGAGAGAGAGAGAGAGAGAGAGAGAGAGAGAGAGAGAGAGAGAGAGAGAGAGAGAGAGAGAGAGAGAGAGAGAGAGAGAGAGAGAGAGAGAGAGAGAGAGAGAGAGAGAGAGAGAGAGAGAGAGAGAGAGAGAGAGAGAGAGAGAGAGAGAGAGAGAGAGAGAGAGAGAGAGAGAGAGAGAGAGAGAGAGAGAGAGAGAGAGAGAGAGAGAGAGAGAGAGAGAGAGAGAGAGAGGAGAGAGAGAGAGAGAGAGAGAGAGAGAGAGAGAGAGAGAGAGAGAGAGAGAGAGAGAGAGAGAGAGAGAGAGAGAGAGAGAGAGAGAGAGAGAGAGAGAGAGAGAGAGAGAGAGAGAGAGAGAGAGAGAGAGAGAGAGAGAGAGAGAGAGAGAGAGAGAGAGAGAGAGAGAGAGAGAGAGAGAGAGAGAGAGAGAGAGAGAGAGAGAGAGAGAGAGAGAGAGAGAGAGAGAGAGAGAGAGAGAGAGAGAGAGAGAGAGAGAGAGAGAGAGAGAGAGAGAGAGAGAGAGAGAGAGAGAGAGAGAGAGAGAGAGAGAGAGAGAGAGAGAGAGAGAGAGAGAGAGAGAGAGAGAGAGAGAGAGAGAGAGAGAGAGAGAGAGAGAGAGAGAGAGAGAGAGAGAGAGAGAGAGAGAGAGAGAGACTTTAACTGATCATCATTCAATATGCTCATACGTGAATACATTAAACTTCACCTTCTTTTGCATGTTCCATTTCAGTTCTACATTCATTCCAACACGCTCATCGACACAGTCCAAAACAGATTCCAAGGTAGGAAATGGCCTATCATCACCCACATCTGGCAATTTGCTAGATTCACTTTCTGCTTGATGCAAAAACTGCAAATGAAAAAAAAAAATATCTCGAAATTCCCCAAAAAGTGAAATTATCAAGTGCTGAAGTCAATGGTGAAAAGTTAAAACACTAAAAAATTAAAGAAAAAAAAGCAAACCTTTAGGCGGTGGGGAGAATATTTGTTATGCAGGACAGACTATGTAAAATTAAAAAAAAGATTCGCATGAACAAAAAGCTTCTGTTAAAGTATTTCAATAAGGCAAAAAAATATTTGTTTCACTTGCACATTTATTTAGACTAATTCATGTTTTTGTTACAATTGCTATTGAATTTTTTTCTCTGGCACTAAACAAGTAGGAAAAAAGTAGGAAAAGTCCATAAAAAAAAGAAAAAAACACAAGAAAATATAGCTCTTATTTATTTTAACACTAAAGCGAATTTGTAATATGGACTTATTTTAATTGAGCGCAGATCAACAGTACATGCTTATTTACAAAGGTCAAAACAGCATGCTTTTCTGGAAATTGAATAAATTGAAATGGAAAAAGGTCCAAAATACCTTTGCGTTTCAGACCTTATGAGTACCTTACCGTACATGAAAGATTTCTTAGCCAATATTTGCATTAATAACGTATGCAAAAGCCGGTAATGCAATGCAGTGAAATAACGAGAATGCTTCTTTCCTGGGGCAAAGGCGGTTTCCCTTTTAAGAATATATTAATGAGGAGGGGGAGGGGGTGTCAACGTTTTCTTAAGCAGGAAGAAAATAGCAACGCTTTATAAGGTAAAATTCTAACGCCTTGTTGTTTCCTTAAGTTGGTATGAAACAAAGCTGAAAACACATTCAATTATAGTTCCTTGCAGCCTGTGCGGACAAGTGCTTTTGCGGTGAATTTATATGACCACCGCAAGCCTTGGTTTCAAGCCTTGTAAGTGGCATGAGATTTAAAATCATAGATTTTTTTTTGTAAGATAATTAAAACATTGTGTATATTGACATAATCTGGTTCCTGTACCATTTACTGCGAAGTAAATCTTTTACTTCTTCGGAGTAAATCTTAAAAGTTGGGGCCTGAGAGCAGTTGTCGTTATTACAGAGACAACAAAGTTAGTATAATGTAGGATAAAGACAGTATTTATATGCCATTACTGTTTTAATTCCAAAAACAGGGTAAAAGCTTAGGGGCATTGTAGAAATTCAGGAATAGTAAATGATTCAAACACCAAGGGCTCAAAAATTCCCACAGTGTTTTAAAATCAACCTTTCAGTTGCATCTTTCAACAAGTTCCTTCTCCTTCTTTCCTTTCACTTTTCTACTTTTATGCCCAAATTCAATATAGACATAAAACCGGATAAGACAGATACGAAATTGGCTTCTCATTAAATTTGGTTGAGATGCGACGACAGCAACTCGACAGAGGAGATAATTCGATTATCTGCAGGGGTCTGACATTCCGTGATCATAAAAGCTTACTTGCAGAGTCAGGTAAATTTTTATTCGCTTCTCGTACAAACTATATAGTTGACTAGAAAATAAAATGCTTCGGGTCCGAAAATTACTGCAAGTTTTGTAAACCTCATAGCTATTCTTCTCTATACGACTATATTTGCCAAAACAGTTTCGAATTTTCATTACTCGTCTTTATTGAGCCCAGCATCATCGACGATGAAAAAAAAAAAAAAAAAAAACGATAGCGTTAGTATTACCCACGAAGAAATGTATTTAGCTAGCTAAATATAATCTATGCTTAGGTAGCCCAGCGGAGTGGTAAATTTGTAGAACTAGCAGTAGCAGACCAACTAGCTCCGAAAGCCACAAATGCTACTCTTCAATGAACACAAATTAATACTTCTAAAGAGTTTACCTTTAGTCTTTGCAATTGATCTAGAGTCAATTCTTTAACAGGCAAAAGTAGTTTGTCGTGATCATCGAAATCTTTCTTCTTGAGCAAGACATTGACAACAAAGTCATGGTAGACAACAGGTACATGATCTTTGGAAAGATGGACGTCAAACTCCAAATAATCAGCGCCATACTCAGCAGCAAGCTGAAGCGAGGCTAGTGTGTTTTCACGAATGTGAGAACAGCTAAAACAAGGATATTTGAAATAAAATAGATATTAAAATTCAAAATCATGGGCATTTTTGACAACTAGGGAATGTACAGTTTCTTTACACAATTACGCGGCAAATTTCTGAAGGATAAAAGAGAAACAAAAATGTTAATAAATAATTTTGTTGGGACAACAGAAACCTTACGAGAAAAAGCTTTCTCAGAGATTGAATTTTATCTCAAAATTACTGCTGGGAAGAACCAAAACTTACAAGCAAATGTGAAGTAGACATTTTAGTAACTAATATATAAATTTATTTACATTCATATTTGCAGAGAAGAAATATAGTAATAATTTATCATCACCAAAATATAATGGCTCAACAGAGAAGGTAAATTTTACAGGTCATAATCAAATAGAGATGCACTTTTAAAACCCGAAAGACGACGAACGATTTTCCTACCTTCCAGTGGTTTTGTTTTCTGGCCGTCTGTACAAAATCACTAACAAATTATTAACAGGAGCAGAACGATTGTTAAAACCCAGTTTGATTGTTTCTCTGCTGATTTTTTTAAAACAATTTTCCATTTCTTTCACCAAAATAGATACCCAACGTGAAAACATAGCTAAACCTATTAGTGTTCAGACTTGGCAGCTATTATCGATGTTAAGCTTATAATAAAAAAGTAACGACGAAAACAACTTAATGGAAATTTCCAAAAGACCTTAAAACACCTCGAAATGAAGGTGGATCAACCTAAAAAGTATATTATCATGGTCAATTTTCAGCCCTTCATCATTGCATTTTAGCTATAGTATCACTGACATGTCGTTTTTTCTTTGGCAGCACAAGCAGGGCACTGAAAAGTCGTAGAAAGCTGTTTAAGGGCTCATTTGAAAGCTAATGCTCTTTCTACATACTTCATAAACTCGGCTTAACACTAAATTAAAATGCAAAAACTACATTTTATGTTATTTTCGCATGATATATGAACGCCATGACATGGTGCTATGTTTATGAATAATCAAAATTTAAAAAACAAGTTTTAAAAAAGACTGTCAAGTGAGAAAAGAATTCCCATCTAAAGGTGCATAACAAATGATAACTTAATTAGTAAGAATTTACGTCTTAATTTGGTTTATCCATTTAGAGACCACATTATGGTCTAAAGACCACAAAGACCATAAAAAAATTTATTATCAAAGCATTTTTCTAGAATTTGAGAAGAGCTCCAACTCCTTTAAAATGGCGGAACACCGAAATGAGAAATACACAATTGAAATCCCCATGGAAGGAAACCCTAAACAGGAATTTTTAGCCCCCCATCTTGCCGAACAGGAAAATTACTTTTTGAATAGGTAGCACTGATTTGCCCCCCTTTTTCTTTCGCTAAGGCTATCAGGATACCACAAACTGACAGAGAGATAATTAATGACTCATTGAAAAGCAACTTCTCATATCTATCAGCTTTTTGTAAATAAAAAGCGAACCATAAAATAAATAATAACTATGCTGACCAAAAATGCACTTCTGCCTAAAATTACATCCTATTTTAGGGCTATCCCTTCTGGCTCTTAAAAAGGCCACAAGAATTTTCAATTTGATTTGAAATTGAATTCAAATTCCATTTGAATTTATTTGAAATTTCATTTCATTTTTTTGTTTTAATTTCGTCCCCCATTTGAGAATTGTTCTCCCCTGGAAAGCTTTTCCAGGTCTTTGCTGGGTAGCTTTGACATATTTTCGACATAACACCTTTAAATTAGCTTTGACATATACACATCATTGTGTTATACACACATTACATACACATTAAACATTATGGAAAATTATCTATCAGGTATTTTGTAAATATAATAACTTGAATCCAAGATACTGACATGTGCATCCTCCAACACAAGTTTGTCGAAGATGTATGTGTAAGAAACAAGTAAGTAACAGAACAGTGTATGTCCCGTTCTGAAAGAAACACTATAAACACAAAATTCTTCCTTCATTTCAGTCAGGAGAATCGCGATTACGGGATTTTTTGAGTCACTTCAGGGTTAACTATATCACCCGAAACTAGGACATAACATTACAAAACACATATATTGATGGGATAAAAAGCAGAAAATAAGAAAACCATGAGATAAATTGTTGATCTTGAAATAAACTGATCAGGCTGAAATTAGTTGTTTGAAACTCTTTTTAGTCGAAACATGAAAAGAAGGACGCAAACACAGCCAAGAAGGACACAAATTAAGCTTTAAAAGAACAAGTTAATCAAAGCAAGTAACAAACATAATTTTTCAATGTCAAGCTTGAAAAGCTCGGTGTGCTTATAATAACAATATCGATAAAAAAAAGAATATTTGTGTACAACAAACATAATCTTTGTTTAAAGCTTGTTTTCAAAATGGACTAAAAAGTATAAATTTGTTTTTCTCGAGAATCTATGAACATTAGTGTAAACGAGGGGCGCAAAGCGGATTGGGTTTTACACAACAAGGATATCAAATTGATCTAAGTTATAAATGCCTAAGCCATAAAAGTCGGTGAATTGATGAAAACGAGTTAAAAGATCAAATTATGTTACGCCCAATCTATTTTGCATCCCTTGTTTTCACTTAAATTCATAGATTCTCAGCAAAGAAATTATTCTCTACTTTTCAGTCTATTTTGAAAACGAGTTAGAAAAATTTTATTACCATGAATTGTATTTATTCTTATACAAACACTTATTCACTTCATATTTCTAACTACTATGCCTCTCGGTTTCCAACTGGAACCAGTTGGATTTCAAATTCCATTTTGAGTTCCAAGTCTAATCAGCGTGGAAGTCAGGGACATTTAGACCCAACACAGAAATAAACATACATATAAACAAATCCAGACAAAACAAGTGAAGAAAATACGACCCTGAGACAAAAGAGAATGAACCAAATTTATTACCAATAATCTTTAGTTTCGAGGCTGGTAATTCCACATTCTTTCCATTTCCTTTAGTGTCTTTAAGACAACAGCTTGTCTGTTCAAAACAATAGACAAACTTGTGTAGGCACCTCACTGTGTAGGCACCCTCTTTATATATTTTCTTTTCCAATGATTCATATTGTAAAAGTGTTATTTTGTCTTGTAGTGATTTAATGAGAAATTAAATGAACTTGAACTTGTCTATTTCAAGAAAATGTATCTGATCTAAAATTCGATCTGAGTTACCACGGTTATCGGCAAATGTCCTCACCACTACGCTATCAATTCTTGCATAACGGTGTCTGTTTTATACTTTTTCAATTCGCCCAATCACACATTCATGTTGTTTTATTCATGCTAGGCGGACTATACAAGAAGGGAGAATTTTAGTCCTTTGCTGTCGCACTGTCATCGGAAGTGCATATACCCATAAAATTTGGAATAAATTGAACATTCGGAAGTGGTCGAAAAATGGAAAACAAATTTATGTGACAAGAGTAAAAAAAAAAAAAAATATATATGCAAGTCGGTGAGTTAAGGAGAACAACCCAATAAAATCAATAGTATATGTGTACACTTTTTTTCGTTGCACTGAAAAACAAACAAAACAAGTCAGACTAGAAACGTGAAAATTTGCGCAGAAGGATTTGGGACCGTGAGAATGGATTTAGACTAAGAATATCCAGAAAAATATCCCTCCCCCCTAAAAGTTTGACTAAAAAGCTGAAGATTTTTCAATTTATGCTGCTAATGATGATTGCAAGAAAAAGGGCAAACAACAAGAATTGTTCTGCATACGTGGAGTATATTTAATTGGATAAAGTGACAAACAATATCTTCAATGATATTTATCTCAAAAAAACTTCCGTGACGTCAAAAATCATTACACATTTATAGGTATCATTACTGGCCATGTCAAGCTTGATGTTCAAAATTCATTGTTTGATGACAGTGGACTATAACAGAATGAGGCTATCGTGTCTTTTCTAGAAAAATAAAACCCTAAACGATCACGTGCTATCTGGTTAAACTTTCTCCGTTTTTTACTGTTGGGTGAAGACATCTGGTGGAATAACAACAATCGTTGTTGGGTTACTGACTGAATGACCGTATCTCAAACAGTAAGCTGCATGAAAAAGGTGGTTTAATCCCGCTTTCTAGGGCTAGAATGAGGGAAAGGTTAAGATGACGGACACGTTCTGCAGATGAAGGATGACAGATCGCCAAAGATAGTCCTTCACGGCCAACGGTTTAGGGCCAACGAAAAGCAGGTCGTCCCAAAATGGGGTGGGAGGATGTCGTAAGGAAAGATTAAAAGGAAACAGGACCTTCTTGGGAGAGTGTAAAGAGGAAGGTTTTTAATAGATTGGGATGGAGGAGAAGCGTGCGTATCTATGTTGGCCTCAAGCGGTTTGGTGCTACGGTGAGTTGTTAGGAGTAGTAGTGAAACATCTTGACAATACACAGCGACTATAATTTTGCATCAGTCTCGATTTTTACTTCCAAGTGGTAATGGATTTACAACACATCTTTGAAAAATAATCAAACATTCAAACATAACCAAATGAACTATTATTCACACGCGTGACAAAGGTTGTTTGACAACTGTTTGAGACAGAAACAAAAAAGAAGAACAAAGAAACAAAGAAGACAGGCTAACACTGTATAAGAATCATTAATGGCTAAGCAGGCTGATAAGCCTTTTTCTAGCATGTATTGCCTTGAAATAGTTTAGATCAGTCAAAAAGATAACGAGTCACATAATTAACAAGGAAAACAGACAGACAATAATAATCAAGCAAGTGCAGTTTATGCATTTATCTTAATCTCTCTTCAGCGAAATAAGGTAAATATTTTAATATCAACGGCCTTTTTACCATTTCTATCAACATAGATAGAAATGGAAAAAAATATATCATTTTTTGCCATGGCCCAAAGCGGTTTTTATTGCAATAAATATCTATCTAAAAATATCATAACTTTCACATACATAAACCATTTTATTGCCAAAAGTAGCCTTACAACGACATTCATCACAGAATAGGGGAACATTTTCAAGTTCCATCTGGTCTTTGTAGGTTGGGGTAGCTTTTAGCCGATTTCAACGAGGAAGATGCCCCAAGATATTGCCCACAGTTTGACACGCAAGCAACGTACATGCCAATTTATTAACAATAAATATTTTTTTCCGAAAATAAACGTCAGACGCCAATCTACCATAAATTACACGTAATCGTTAAAATGGAGTTTTGTATAAAAAAGAAAGACTAAGAACGTACTTTGAGAACATTTTCTATAGTCAATTCCATAAAAAATAACCTCAAACAATTATGGACATTTTTTTGGGTGCAAAATTATTGGTGCATTAAATCAAAACCAGCTATACACCTCCATTTGGTGGAGTTGCTGTCACTGGCCATTTATGAACTTACTCCATTTGTCATCTGAACGGTTTGAATAGCAGTCACATATTATGTTAGAAGAAGATTAGACTATGCTCCAGGTTTGAAGTCAGACTAAGCAAATCATTGGCCGTATGATTAGTTAACTAGACTATTGCCAATAATATGGCTAATGTGGGACACCTTTTGAACACTTGAGCTTCTTTTTTTTTAAATACACTGAAGACATAAATCCAGAAAATTTCTAATATTAGACGAATAATATAGGTTAGAGGGTAGCTGTGTCTAGAAAATAAGATCAGACCTTTTTATTGTAATACTCGCCAATAACCCCAAGCATGAGATACTATAAGCATATCATTCAAAAGCGTTGAGTTTTGAGAAATGTAAACTCACCTTTTAAAACTAGCCTTGAAGGAGCTACCAGAACCTCGGTGTCCAACATTTAGTCCTGTCCAAGACGGGTCCCAGTACTTAGCATATGATACACTCATATCACATATATTTTCAGGAAGGGAATGGATTACAAGATAGTCGACTAAAAAAGGAAAAATACCAATTTGCTCCCTAATGTCACCTGTATTATGTGGCCTAATTTAAGGATAAAAATGCAGCATATCTGAGATCATGAGTGCAATATTTTTTAATTTAGACTGGATTAGAAAATGAAGAAGATAAAAAACGAATGGATTGCAGTCTCCGCTGCTTTTTTATAAATATCAACGTTGCCATGCCTAAGAATGATATGTTAAAATCTGGAATTTTGCAGAGTTAATTCATCCTAAAACAAAGCTGTGATCTAGACTTTATGCTGTGGCTTTAAATGTTTTATTCCCGAAAGACATCTGCCTAGAGAAATGGCTACTGGACTTCCAAGTATTGCTTACTTCATCGGATGGTATTGGTTAAAAAAACAAGATCTGATAATGTTGATATTATCACATATATATTCACATTGTTTTTTATATTATAGGATAATTAATATAAGATAAACAGAGAAAATTAATTATAAAAATAAACTTCAAATCGTGACAATATTGTATGATTTCATTCGTTTACTATATCTTCTTTCTAATTCATCACTAATTTATCTTCAGCTGGACCATTCCATCCCCTTTCTCAATTTGTTTTGAACAAAAACAAATTACGAACTGATAGGCAATTATGCGGGAATTTATTCCAGTGATAAAGGACGTGAGTTAGACAATGCAGCCAAAAAAGGCAAATTATTTTAAAAATATAGGATATTAAGGAGATAATCATAAAAACCGAAGATAGGAAGGTGGGGTCTAAAAATCAAATTGTCATGTAATTTCAAGCCTCAGTTCCTCCCAATACTGGTTTTATATATATGCTTTTAGTATACTAGCTCTTTTTGGCAAAAAAAAAAGGGTTTCTGAAGTAACATATTCGTGTACCAATACCTGCATTTCTGTGTTGAATCTGTGTCTAATTTTAATATGCCATTTACAACGTTTTTTCTTATTTTTGTCCATTTTGACTCTGTATGTCTTTAATAGATAATAAGTGAAAACAGATTAACTTAGTAGAGCATCGTAAAAATAAAACGAGCAGACACCATCACAAGACATTTTTATGAAAAACCATCTAGAAGAAAGGACATCTTTCATACAGCTCCCCTATTGTGTACTTTACATCGTAAGTATGAATATTCACCTGAATCAAATAAAAGATATAATAAAAAAGTACGATACCTTAAAGCCACATTTAAAAGTTCGACTTAGTCTGGGAATTATTCTGGAAAGAATGTCTATAGAGCACACGAAATCACATGCGTCATTTAATATAGGTGGCCGCATTCAAGAGAAGAGGAAGAAACTAGTATTTTCACCCACCCCCTACCCTGTGTTTTCTTCATGTTATGCAGTACAGTGTAAAAATCTCTGTTTGTGTTTTTTTTGTAGTATTAACCACCCAAGATCAAAAAACCGACAAACACCCCTTCTTCATCACATCCTGTTTAAACTTTCGTCCAACGAAATTCTCAAAGATTTTTTACCTTTCTTTAATCTTACCCCAACCTAATCTGGGACGCACTTTTGTCTTCGAGGGTGCTCAGTCCCCTTGGAGTTCTGCTTTAGTCATAACTTACATGCATCATGACCGTTCACCACCTGCGCTAAATATTTCAACTGGACCAATATAAAAGAAATCTGTTTTTAAAAAAAATCCCTATAGTTTTATCAGAAAGTAAAAGTTACAGAAATCTGAGTTATATTTGCATGAATAGCATTACACATGAGTTCTGTTGTCCAGTACGCGTTAACACCAACCCACAATTATCCATTTTGCTTTCCATTCAATCCCATGTTTAAACTTATGCATTAGCATTTTAGCGATTGAAAAGGTCCAATTAAGTGCAAATAACTTCGCGTTTTAGCAGCATCTAATTCGTGTAAGTTTTGTTAGCCACAAAAAAAAAAAAAAAAAAAAAAACTATGGAAATAAATAGGCACCTATTTGAAGGCAAAATAAGTTTCAAAGCAAATTCTGTTAGGTTTCAAGAACCAAGAAGATAGTATACAAGAAAGAGAAAAGAAGGCGAACACCAATAGAAACTAATAGCACAAATAACATTGAAACAAGAGACATAGACGACTGACATGAAATTACCTTTGATGCTTCCGATTGGATGGTGTTTTAGGTTAACTATAGTAAGCTTCAAATTTCCATACGATCCATCTTTTATTGAATCAGGTATAATATAACAATATCCAAGGTGAGTTGTAGCAGAAGTTTCTTTCGAGTCCGTATAAACATCCATCAAAAAGGCCTAATGAGAAAATATTAGATGGAATTACACTGGACATGCACATACTATTACACAGTGGGGATAGGGACCCCATGTAACAATCTGAAAGATCCCTGCTGGGCAAACTGTAAATTGCTCAGTGTGATAAAAATGCACTTTTTTCTAATTGAAGCCTCCTCCCTTCTCGCCAGGTGAAAGATCCTTTTATACTTTGTATAGCACCGTGCTTCCTTCGGGAGGGAATTGACTACCTTTTTTTTACTCTTTTTAATCAAATAAAAGTGTTGAATGCAACTATCCCTACTGAAACCTGCTATTTTTTCCTTCAAGGGAAGATTCAACAAATGTATAAAACCTCGAGACACAACCAAGTAAAACACCAGTGGCTAATAGATCACTCCTAATGCACTTCATACCATGAATTATACAAAAAAGAAGAAGAAAAAAGATGGAAGCACACGTTTTAATGTTTATGGAATGCATTTTGAATCTTTTTTGGTTTAAATTTTTTGCAGTCTGTAGGCTAACTATTAAATAAATAACACACAAAAATATAAACTAAGGATTTTTATATGGTAATTTACATATCTCAATAAGTTCTAACAATCATGGTTCACATTCTTAGAGGACATATTATTCGACTCTCTTATTGAAGATTTTTATTCCGATAGTGCATGAATTCAGACTCTTTTGAACTTCCATATTTCCTTTTGATTTGTTCACAAAACAACTTTTCCTTCAAATGGTCTTTAAAGCATAAGAATTTGAGAACGACAGAAATGAACGGAAACCCTTAGATCAGCTAGAAATGAAATATTTGCTCTTTGTGCAGAAAATAAGCAATATTCTCAGCACATTTTATGCATACTTAAAAAGAAGATTTAACTTTCAATTGTTGATACAAAAACGATGTCGCGACAAAATTACCTGTCTCTTTCCAAAAAACTTTGGTTCATTAGCTTGGAATTTGACGATAAAATCCCTCAAAAGATTTCTCTATGAGTAAGAAACAATTTTCGACGCAACTTGCCATTGCTTATTTATTTACTGGGGCAAAACGTGGTATATAATAAGTACACAATTTGCAAACGAACAAGTATGGCTTAATGACTCAAGGGGATGCTCCGAGAATGCTTCCTTGAGCCACTCCAAAAGTCACAGGGCACTAATTTGATATAACACCATCAAGGAAAACACCAGTTAAAGGCATTCAGGACTGGACTCGTCATTTGCCTTGTGTCTTTACATAATTAAATAAAAAAACAAGTTCTTTTAACTGAAAATAAGGAGCGACATTAAAACTTTTAACGAACAGAAATTATTTCGGATATGAAAGGGGCTGTCCCCTCCTCAACGCCTCACTCTTTACGCTAAGGTTTTTATTGTTTTTAACAATAAAGTTGTGACAGAGTCAAACTTTAGCGTAAAGAGCGAGGCGTTGAGGAGAGAACAGCCCCTTTCTTACACGGAATCATTTCTGTTCGTTAAAAGTTTTAAGGTCGCTCCTTACTTTCAGTAAAAAAAAACTTGCTTTTTTAAAATTGAATTTCTGAACGTTTTTGAATTAATACAGGTTTTTATTTGGGCTCACCGTACATGAATAATTAAAACAAAATTTGCATATTAATTTTACTTTTTTTTTTGGCTAAATGGCTTTCTCTAAAGTTGTTTAATTTTATTTTTTAACGTTTTTATTAGTAATAAATATACGTAACTTACAAATTAACTTACGTAATGAACTTCTATATTCGTGTATTTTTATTACGCATATTAGGGGGTTGGCCCCCCTAGTCAATACCTCGCTCTTTACGCTAAAGTTCAAATTCTTTCAATTTATTAAGAATGACCCCATAATCACAAAGGCCGTTAATTAGAACAAATAGCTCTTATGAAAGTACTAAAAAATCTTTGGCTTAAAGAGCGAGGTATTGACTAGGGGGCGAACCCAGATCATGAATCGATTAGGTTCGATTCATGACATTTTAAAATTATGCATCAGGATTTGTACATCTTCAATTTCAGTAGGCACTACAGTTTTCAATAATTCTTAAAGATTTGAATAGTGGGTAAAAGGAGGTTTATTTGAAGTTAAAGCACTTGATGTTAAATCAGCACAAAACGATCTTGCCTCTCTGGCAGATATTTGTATATTTAGTATGTTATATATATATATATATATATATATATATATATATATATATATATATATATATATATATATATATATATATATATATATATATATATATATATATATATATATATATATATATATATATATATATATATATATATATATATATATGATTATGATTGATAAACAAATAAACCTGTACCTGAATTAGTTTTTTTTAACATGTTACTTACGACTACTAAAATTTCACTAACACAACTATTGACAAATCTAATAATCAAAATGAATTGAAATAGGAAAGTTACAACTTACAGTGGATTCAATCTTCGTCACTTGGCACTGAAAAATCATCATCTCTTCTGGTTTATATATAGTTCCGAATTGGTTTTGGTTTTTATAAATATAGTCAACATTGTTCATCACCTATCAAAGCACAAGAATCATTGATTTAGCATTGTTAGTAGTTAATAATAATTGCTTAGAATAATTGTTAATTAATCCAAAATTTAGCATTAAGATAATGTGCCAAACACCCGCACCAAACACAAACGTGGCAAAGGCCTAACCTCAGCGGTTTCTAAGGAAAATCTCGACCTTGGGCCGAACTAATGAATATGATATTATATTCTTGGATGGATGTGTATAATTCTTGCCTAGGTGCTAAAAGGATGGTATTGTGTGTCCTTGAATAAGAAACTACTGTGTATAACCTGAAGTGGAAATCTATAATCTACGTAAGAGCATCTAAAGTTCTTCCAGACACCTTTCGTTTCTTCAAACCTTGTTTCTAAATTTGAGCAGAAAGCTTCGTTCAAGAAGGGAGGAAGTAGCTTCAATTTGGAGTTAAATTACATACTAAAAATTTTTTCACGACATATTGGTAAACTCAACAACATATGTTCTTCGAAAATGCAAAAGAAAAATTTAGAGGCCCGCAAAACGAGCATTTTCACAGAAGTTGGAAAATGTTGCCATCTACGCTAAAAAGCCAATTCTATTTGAGATTTTGGTCGACTTTGTGATTTCATTTTCTGTGTTTGGAACTGAAGTTGGGGAATGGTATCATATGTACTTCCTAAATTTAAACAGTTCCCCCATTTCTAAAGAGATAGGAACTTGTGTCGCAAATACAGTTTTCAAACGTAGCCGGGGGTGCTACCATTTCATTTAACCGTCACAAGCACTAAATGTCATTTCATCGAGAAGGAAAATCCGTCAGAACATCGAGACGTCAGGACATCGACAGTCACCATCGCTACCCGTCAGAACGTCGACAGTCATAACATCGAAAAGTTAGTTCATCGGCAGTCACAATTGCTACCCGTCAGAACGTCGACAGTCATAACATCGACATGTCAGTTTATCGACAGTTACAATCGCTACCCGTCAGAACGTCGACACGTCATCACATCTAAAAAAATTTAGATCTTATGACGTGTCGATGTTATGACTGTCGACGTTCTGACGGTAGTGGTTCTGACAGATTTTCATTATGTAAAAAAATTACAAGTTTATATAAAAGTAATAAGCATACAATAGTTTAGAAACAAATTTCGGCTATATATTTGCACATCAGGGGGGGGGGGGAAAAGCATAGTATATATTAAATACGTAACCTAACCTAACCTAAGTCCCTTTCCCCCTAACCCCCCCCCCAAAAAAAAAAAAGTTAGTAGAATGCTAATAATGAATTCTGGTCCTTTACGTTCCTTCCTATGCTATTCTAAGTGTTTATGTTCCTTCCTATGCTATTCTAAGGGTTTATGTTCTTTCCTATGCTATTCTAAGGGTTTATGTTCCCTCCCATGCTATTCTAAGGGTTTATGCTCCCTCCCATGCTATTCTAAGGGTTCATGTTCCTTCCTATGCTATTCTAAGGGTTTATGTTCCTTCCTATGCTATTCTAAGGGTTTACGTTCCTTCCTATGCTATTTGCGCAAGCCCCTAGGAATTAAGTTGGCAAGGTATAATGTGGTCAAACAAGTTTTGAGAGTATGGTCGTATTTATATAACTTAAGCAGACTGGTTTTTGAGTCAACATCCGTTTTTTAGGAGCCAATCAGAGAGCGGAGGTTACTCCATATACGATAACTTGATTTGTGACTGGAATTTGAATGAAAGGAATGGTTTTCACTACAATTCATATTAGTAAGAGAATTGAATTCATAGAGAATAGTTTATTTGAGAGGATAATTTAGGAGAAAAACTAGTTATGCGTTTACATTATTGAAGATTATTGATGGAGCTGGCATTAGCAGCAAGTATTTACGAGTAAACAATGCAGCCTTTGAAATAATCACTGGCTGTAGACTTTGACTTGAACCGGCGGATGTGTATGCTAGACACGTGACATCATTACGCAACTTTAAGTAGGAAGAGCAACAATGTTTTTCCAGAAAAGTGAATATTCTCAATACAAATAAATTTCGGTCAGCATTAGATGTCCTATCGAAATATATTGATGAGAACAAAATGCATCAGTGAATATTATTATTGTAATTATACTCAATAAAATTGTTTCTAAATCAAAGGTATTTTTCTTTCTATAGTAGACTAGTGTATATTTTTTTTATTAGAAAAATTCTGGTAAGTCAGTAGTCGGTTATGGGACAGTTAGGACTAAAAAAAATTGATGGAGTCGAGAAAGAGTGAACCATTGGGAATCTAGTACTTATGATAAATCACTTGATTTTAGATGATGATTTTCTGGAGTTGTCTATTCAAAAGAATATATTTTCTTAAGGAATTCTATATGATATAATGACAACTGGTTCTGAATCATTAGACAATTGTATGAAGCTTCTACATCGTGGTCCAAATGCATTTACACAATTTATTGATATAATGATCACGACACGGCAAAATAATATTGTAGATATGCTTTTAAACATTAGTTTAGAAATTTAGGACTTTTTTTCATGAGAAAGATGGCGTTCAAGGATGATTTACTCCTCTCTATCTCTATCTCAGACAATTTTTTGTTGTTGCTAGCTCGGTTTCATTGTGGCAGTGAGAGTGTCAACACATGAAAAAAAATGTTCCATACATGTCCCCTATGTATGTACACACTGGGCAGCTGGTCATCATGTGAGGATTGCACAATGATCGACGAGTATGATCAAAAGCGTAAATTATGTAACCAGTGTAAATTGCATAGAGAATATGCTGTACAAATTAAAGGTTGTAATTCCTGTCTTGAAGAAGTGTGTGACTCTCATCCTAGAGGCCACCTATGTTCCAATTGTCATTATTATAAATGTAATCAGTAGGGGAATGCATACTCAGGTATGATTGGAATAAATTATAAGCGTGATTTTAGTTTATTGCAGCGAGATTGGTGTTGTCGTAGTTTTAGATTATTATGGGAGAAAGAACTGGGTCACCGATTCAACAGCTGGAAAAACAACAGAATGAGGTTTCTACGTCATCGTTGTGAAGACAAGATGTCTTATGATTGTAAACCTATTGATTTTTATTTGGCAGTGACGGAATGTGATTCGCCACTTGAGGATAATATTTGTGACATTGCTTCAAATAGTCAAATTGAAACATGTGAATTCTATTGAATGAATGAAAATAGTATCATTGACTATACAAAGAGATATGACAAGAGTGAAGTCATACTCTACTGTGGAAAATGTGACCCTGACATTGCAGTACATCAGGATCAGTATACTGTGAAATAAGATAATCTACCTGCACTAGTTGTTGTCGACAAATACCTATACCTAGTCGAAGATGAAATCTAAAGAGTAGAAAAGTCGTTTTTATCATATATTTACGTTTTTATCATTTATTGATAAACAATTTTCACATATATTTTTAGAACATTTTATTCGTAGGGAACTAAAATCAACATTAAATACGCTTGTAAGTTTATTCTCCCCTAGAAAGTCGTTCAATCGAGGTAAGTCAACGTAGATGTTGAAAAAATGCTTGTAGGTGTAGCCACGACATCTGAAAATGAAAGAGTAGTGCATGAAAGCCACATGTCTTAGTCGTTAAATCTTGTACTCTTCGTTGATTTTGAATAATAGTTTTCCTACTGCTTTCAATGAAGTTGCTTATGTTTGGAGTATAGAATTTATAAGATAGGCCAAGAGGATAAAAAAATTCAATATTCTTCGCTGTTTGAAAGATGCATAGCCAATGGCCGGTCTTCAAAGTCGATGGACTGCTATGAACAATGATTAGGGTATTGTTAACGCTTGGAATATTTTCAATGGAGTCCGAAGGTATGCAATAGGACTTGTACCGGGACATGTATGGATCCATACTAAATACGCTGATTACTTGGTTTGTGTTCTTGGTGCTAGGTCTAGTAGAACACTGCCGTCGGGTGTGATTTCCTAATAGGCTTCAAATTGACTCAGTGATATTAGCGTGATACTTTCATTCAAAGCATCGGCAAATGTACACTCTAAACATACATTCCCTGTTCGTACTATGCTCATATCCTGAGTCCCCGACAAGTCCAAAACAATTACCCCATGATTTTTTGAAAACATGGAATCGGTTATTCCATTTTCAAATAGTTGAGTCATGATCTAGGGATTGCAGGGTCAACTCGTACAGAGTTCTATAGGATTTTTTGTCAAATGATAGAGTGTACAACGTAATACCATTTATTTTACACACGTGACTAGATTGACCGAAAAAATTTTAATCATGGGGGGATTCAGTACAGAATTCAATGGCGTTGCCACCTTTCACAAAGGCTAAAGCCAATTTTGAAGAGATTGCTCCATTTATTCATGATGACTTGCTATAACTACGAGAGCCGGTGTCAATGTGACGTTGATTGGTGATCGTATGGGGGATAAGAAGTTTAATGTTGTTACCATTGGCTCTTATCTTTTACTCTGCAAATTAAACAGAACTCAAAACCTGTTGTTTTCAGACATGGAGAATTGTCAATATGATTATGACATTTGCATCGGGTGCTGCAGGAAGTAGTTTTCTCAAAATGAAATTCGATGGGGCCATCTGTAACTTTATGTCAATATTGACATTGGGGGGTAACCATTGAGACATATTGAATATCTCATGATTTAATTTTCCAACCAGATGATACTCCTGGCTCTCTGCAGTAGTCAACTCACCATCAGTATCAACACCTGATCAATATTCATAGCCCAATGTTTGTCCTCTCAACTCCTTGTATGCCTTTTGTGTCATCATCATAAATTGTATGTAGCGTGCATAGTTGAATAAATCATTGCTAGTGCTCACCCATCTACTATTAATGAATACATTACTTTGTTTGAGTATGTTGTGTAGAATGCAGTTTTTGTATGAGAGACCATCACCGGCAGTTGGAGTTGTAATATTTGACTTTTTCTTCACCGCAACATTCAAATCAATAAACGTTGATGACAAATCAATGAAATAGTCTTCATTGGAAAATATTTGAAAGTGTATATTTTCCGAGAGGGGTTGTTGGGGATGAAATTGTTCATAGTAGTCATACTTGACACTGACATCAACATTTTCAGCATTGAATAGATTCAATGAGGAACTGATTGATGGATATAATTCCTTGTGAGGGAGATAAGTCATCTTGAGAGAAGAAATCCTTCTTTGATCTAACAATATTTTTCTTCTTCTTCTTCTGCTGCTTAGCCTTCTTTCTTGTTTTGTTCATCAAAGTTGTTGTTGATGTCTTTCACTTGCCGCTTGGTTGGAGATTGATCAGTGAATGACGCGCACGCATCAATTTCAATCCCTCCGCATTTTTTCAAGATTTTAATTGATCACCAATGGCTCTTGCTGAAGATCTAATATTTTCTTTAACACTCTTCTTGCAATTCTTACCCGACCCCCTGTCCTGTAGTGTGGAGGCAGAAAAATTTGATGCAGTAGGTACAAGATATTTTCTGGCAAGGGGTAGTGCAAAACGAAATAGCCTGGCAAACCAGCTACCAAGACCATAGCCAGACATCGTAGTACGTCCCTTGTCATAGTCCAATCCATTACCTTTGTGACGTGGACTCAAAGCATCAACATAGCACTCGATATCGAGGCAGAAAAATAAAATTCTCCTATTGTTTATGTTAAGTCATTACGCTATCTCAAACAGTGGGTCAAAAGGGATATTTCATCACTACTAAGGCTTTTTTTATTGCTAGAAGATCAACCAATTCACTTCCTAGTGTTAAATCACAGAGTTCCAAATAAGAACTGTTTACAAGAACCTACTGAAGATGCTTTATATTAAACTGGTGAACAAGTTCTTGAGTTGTTTTTCGTTCAAGAACACGTCGGAGGGGGATATTTGAATTACCGACTCTCAACGTTTCCACAAAGGATGCATAGAGAAATATGCAAGAGTCCGAGGCGAAACCAGGTGGATAATCAGCAAAAATAACTTGATCCATCCCGTAAACGATGCCAGCATTTTCCCCATTGATCGTATTCTGTTTAAAGCCAAGAACGTCTCTCAGATTATCATTGAGAATAATTATTTCAGTGTCAACAGGTGAGGTAACATAAATCCTATCGTGTGCCAATGAATAATTAAAATGGAATTTACCATTCCTACGATATGAGATTTTTCTATTGATTGTACGACACAAATCTGTCAAATTATCGTATTCAATATATTTTAATTTGGCATGTGGATATTCGCTAGATTTAAGTGCTTCAACCTATTCATAGTCGACAAAGAGTGCCCAATCGAATGGTATAACTTTTATATCATACACATGATCCTTTCTAGGGAATTCATAGGTATTTTTGGGAATACAATCGACAATGGTCACTTCATACGCACTGTAAACTTTGATGGTGGGAGAAAGATTGGCCCAAAAATCCATTTTTCTATTCAGGTCATTGTAGAGAGGTTCTAAAATGTTGGACAAAAAAGTGATGCAGAAATCATTGAGTATTGTAGATATCTTCAACATCGATCCAAGAATCAAAATCGGTGTTGTATTCTAGCCACCAAACAAGTAACTGTTTTTTACCCCTGTGAGTATGAGTCTTTAATATCTTTTCAATTTGATAGATTTCACTATTATTTTTAACTTTTTGTAGTTCAGAGTCATAAAAGCCACCGAGAATCTCTTCATCTTTGGTATCGCGTAAACGATATGTTATGGGTTTAGTGTCTAAGATTTTTGCCACTTTAAAAAGTTCGGTGGACCACAAGTAATTCCCCTTTTCAAAAACATTAGTTGTTCTATTAATTCGAACAGTATCACCAACATTGAATTTATTTTTCTTCTTGACAATCGTTGCATTGGAATATATATCTAAGAAAGGTGTCAATTGTATCATGATCAGAATAATGAACTTCCGTTGGGGTAGAGTTTGACAATGATCGATGATGTCATTGATTATAAACCAACATGATTTTATCTAAATCATTAATAAAAACAGGTTTATTTTTCAGTATACAATTTCTTGAAATTAAAAGTCGAATAGTTCTTATCAATCGTTTGGCCAATGCAGCCTTTATAGGACTATGACTATGATGGAGCAGTGTACTATATTTCACTAGTACTTTTGCAACATGGGGGTTAACAAATTCGCTTCCGCAATCTGTCCGAGTTTTTTATTCTAATCCTGTTAAAAAATTCTTTAATCGGCCTGAGCCATATCGACCCCCCTCTTCGAGCACCCTTAAGCTGCATATTTCGTTTGACAAAAAAGTTGAGGGTAAGTAGAAGTTTCTTGTAAGGTGCATTTGGATGTCCTTCAATCTCGTCAGAAATCGGGAGACCTACTTATATTATTTACAAGAGTGAGATAAATTTAATTTTTCGATTTTGATCAGCATGAAGTATGTGATTTAGATGAAGAGTGTACCATGATTAATTTTGTGGACAGTCCTGTAAACTTTTATCTCGAATACAGGTGACCTTGGAAAGAGTTCTGTTGGAACTTGAACTCCCTACTTCAACAATATTTTTATAAACATCTTTCTGAACTTCAACGATTTTGAACGTAAACACGTTGTGTAACGTCCTCTACCCTTTTGTATACTAGTTGTGGTTGATGACATGATACGTTTTCGCTTTTTCCTCGCCACCATTGTCAAGTTTCCACTAGGTGTTCTAGTATTTTCCAAGATTGATTTAAAATCTTCTTCTTCTTCTTCTTCCTCTTCATATTTTAATGGTGTTGTTGTTGATGATGATGGTGCATGTTCATTTAATTTTTTTAGAATTTTCTGACTGCTAATAAGACTTTTGGGAAAGTTTAATGTATTTAGAAAGTTGTATAGATGAGCGTCAAATGATAATAGTTCTTTACGATTTGTAACCATATCATAGATTAAATCAAGTAGATTATAGTTCTTGCCCAGAATTATAATCCCTTTCCCATTGCTCTCAACTTGAATGTGATCTTGACCACTTTCCATGAGATAGGCTAGGAGTCGTTTACTTTGTTCACGATATGAGTGGGGACATATATTTACAAATTTCAATACAAATTAATCCAATTCCTCCATATTTAATTGTGTTACAGCAGCAGAATCCTGAGGAGATGATTCTTTTTTGTGATCAATACCAGTAGCCTTCACACGATAGGGCTTATGTTTGTCCACTCGGGGAAGTGCATCTTGAAGTAAAAGCAGTTTTTTATCATCCTCAATATTCTCGTTGTCAATGAATTTACTCAGATTGTTCTCAAAGTGTTCCACGGGTGAGAGAGCGAGTTCTATTGGAGTCAATTTATAGGGTTTTGCCATTCTCTAGAGAAAACTGTTTACAAGTCCTGCAATTATTGGTAGTAAAAGTGTGAAAAAGCTACTACCCGCCTGAAGAAGTCGTTTCCTTTTAAAATTCTTTCCTTTGTTTTTAGAGGCCAATGTACGTACAATGGAACGATGTTGCTTTGCCTGTTGCTTAACTACTTCTGACAGTTGAACATTGCCCTCTATCGAATTTAAACAAAGTTCAGATATTAGATTAATGAAATCATTGTCAATACCATGTTTGATTATGGCTTTCCTAATTGGAGATTTTGAAGTGCTTAGAACTTAAAACAAATGCCTATTTTCATGCAGAGTGTTCAGTGTCATTATACGGAATAATAGATCTTTTGAGTGTTCTCGGGTAGACATACTGTAATTTCATTGTTAAAAATATCTTTGACTACGCACAAATCCACGGATGTATTTTGATTAAGGTGTAAAAGAATAAATCTGTAGATTTTATTGGCTTCCTTTTTGTATGCTGATAATTGAACTTTAGGTGTGCCTGGACATATATGTTTGTTGTGGGTGATAAGGGAGCTAGAATCACAAAAGGCTCTGTAGATGAGACAGTATATTAATTTCAAAGCAAGTTTTCGCATCTATTTGCTCTGATGAAAGAGATTGTGTAGAACCAGAGTAACGGAAATCTGTTCATGATGAGAGCGAATGGTGAATAATTGCAACATTTCCTGGGACCATTGTTCAATAGATTCTGCCAGATCGTTAATAATCAGCCAAGAGTTTGCTTCAATAATGTTGAAAACATCAAGTCCCTGTATAAACTGTATCTGCGCCAACCCCGCCGCGCCAACTGATTTTATTTCATTATGTTGCTCCTGACAAATACTGTAACAATAGTAGATTTTTTTTGACTTTTCAACAAACATTATATCGCAATTCCTAATTACTTAAGTTAAGAGTCTTGTTTTTCCTGACATTGACGGCCCACACAGAAGCGATCTGAATGGTTTTTTAAATTGATACACGTTCCCTTCAATAGTTCACCTGGACAACTTACTGTAGACTATAGTTGTCTAATGAATAAATAATTTCCCTACTACTGCTACTAGTCTGTTCAAGAACAAAATCAGTAAAGAATCATATTTCTTGTATTAAAAACAGCACTTTACAGAAAACAAAGAAAAAAATACACTTTTTAAATTTATTTATAAAAAGTGCACTAGAAAAAGCACTTAAAATAATATCACTTTTTTTAAATTTGAACGAAACATGTATATTTACAAAAGCACAAAAAAAATCTGCTCTAAGTAAAAAAAAGATAACTTTGGTAGTGGCGGTGCATCCCCCCCCCCGGGCCGTGAGCCCCCCCCCCCCCCCCCCCCAAAGGCCCCCCCCCAAAGTTTGGGAAAAAATTTATTGGACTTTATTCAAACCGAGACTTTTCCTATGGTTGACACATTCGGTCCGGTCTGAAGTTAAATAGTGCCAGAGGGGGAGGGTAGTCACGCCGTATTGACAAACATAGTCCTCGTCGAACATTGTACTCATGGTAATTTTCTCTACATTTACAGTATAGTTCCTGTAGTTCAGTGAACGAATTGCCAGCAATTTGGCTCGTGGAATTGTATTTTGAACAATATAATTCCTATAGATGTCCATGTCGAAATTCTTATCCACATAGCGCGGGGGTACTCCTTTGCAACGTTTCTTGATTTCCTTGTCGTGTCTGTATAAAGTACACCTTCGGACTTAAACATACCACGGGAAATCATGTCGCTTCCCGTTTCTGATTTAAAAAATAAAAGCTGATTTGGCGCCCGACGTTTCACTAGCTCTGGGTAAAGCCCACTCCAATTGGTGTATTCCATCCGTGAGCTGATAATTTACCCGTCCGGTAAATTATTAAATAAATTTGGTGTTTTTAGTTTTATCAATAGAGAATCTGTGTCCCCGTAGCAGACCTCTACTTGCCCCTTCTCCGGCCACTGTACCCTAGCCACATTGTAGTAGAATTCCAACATGAGCTTTTTAGAGATCTCCAAGATCGCACTGCCTGCAGCAATATTTTTATTTAATACAGTGCGTCTTTTTTTTCTATTCAATAGTACCATGTCCGGGCCAATGATCGTGAAGGAAGTGTAATTTGGATCGGCAATAATTCGAGCACATTGTTTGGGATGGGTCACGACGTCACAACGATTCCTATTTTGAACACTCTCACACATTTTGCCAAAAGCCGAATTCAAAATGAGTTTATAAATTTCTTTTTCGGCTTTCGTTTGTGCTTCAGAACGTTTCTTGACAAAGGTGTCAACAAATGTTTTCAGATAGGGTTTTTGACTAAACTGGAGCGCTCTATGAACCTTTGTGACGTTGAAACCGTTGTTGCACATCCATTTTAAAGCCACATGATGTACAACCATATTTTTTTTCGGCAGAAGGTCAGCAATAAGTTTTTGTTTTGGAGGTGACCAATGCAATCCGTCCACCTCGACTAAACGCCTATTGCGAGGGCTCAAAGAGTCCCTAGTCACAGGTCTATTGATGCACGGGAAAACAAAATTCTTTACTGAATCGTGAAGCTCAACTGGTATCTACCTATCAATTTCAAAAAACCATCCAACCGGTCCATTCTCCTCAACACTGTCAATATTCGGGAAACGGGGAGCTTGAGGGTCATTGATTCATTTATAGTCATCGTAAGGTAGCGCACAATGAGTCATGACCGAGGGGTAGAGAGAATTCATATCAAGAAAAACTGCATCCGATTTTGTCCCCGTCTTCTCTCCAGTTGGATCAGTTTCCAAGATACGATCCCCGTGAAAAAAGTATCCACCCCTGATTGACCTTTCGATGAACAGGTGCTGATCAATGTCAGTAATTAGCTCAATTTTATCCCCACTAATTTTTAGGATGAGGTCCATCACCAGATGAGGAGATGAAAAATAATACCCCAAATCAAGATTAAATTCCCCATAGATTTTACCCGTATTTCTACACATAATGTCTAACAAAGTTAACAAATCACTCGATAAATACAGCTTGCAGTAGTCAAACCCATTTTTACACCCTCCCTCTGCCCATACTTTTTTAGCAAAACTGTATTCATCGGGGGTGCACCTACGATCGTGTAGACTGTCGTAAAAGGATTCGATCGAGGGAATAGTTTCTTCGGCGAATCTCGACATGGACCAATAAAAATCATAAGGATATATGCCCTTGGCAGTCAACAATTTATATAAATCATTTGGAAATTGTTGCTTGAGAAGGGGGAAAGCGTTGCAGCCGTCATCGTTTTTCTGCACTTAAATTAATTCGCTCAAAGATTTGGGAAAAAAACTGAAGGAATCTAAAAAGCGAATTTTATTCGTGTACTCAATGTCGTCTTGAACAAATCTCCGCATAAATTCCAAAACAAGCAACTTTTCCGACAATTTAGGAATGACTTTGTAGGAAAAGCTGTCTATCACCCATGCATCATCTACTGTTCCATTTCTTTGAAGATGTGCCACTGCTGGTAGCACACAATTCAGATCGTAGTTACAATTATGCATAAAAACCGGAAGAAAGAGTTGCTGTTTAATTTTTAAATTACATGAATTGTAAGCCCACCCCCGAAAGTTACTTTTACCCGTTGAATTGGGGTCAATAAGGTGATTGTGATCCTGGACAGCGTCTTTTGGGGCAAGAGCAACCCTACAAACTCATCAAATTGTCCCCTTATCTAGTTTCCGTTGCTCCTTATCTGATAATGAGTTTGCGTAGTTGGTGTGACGCAATCGTGAAATTGCGCTGTTTGCTGTTTTTATTAAAGACACCAATAACTTCTCCATGCTACCCTTCTCATCCAAAGCAAAAAACCCCTTCCAGATACATTTTATTATTAGAATTGCAACAAGGTTGCAAATATGAACACACAACTATTTTGTGATCCTTGACTATATTTAGCCTTAATGGGTGAGATACCTCCACCAGTCTTGATTCACAGTCCAAACATACTTTATCAACTTGTAGCAGGGAATTTTGGAAATTTATAAATTGTAAAGTATCTTTGCCTTCTGCCGGCATTCTTTGATTGCCATGAATTTTGCAATGTCTCATGTGATCCGTGAATGTTCGCTCAGATCTAAATGAGGAAAGGCACATGGGGCAATAATGACATTTTCCTTTGTTCTTGCTTTGGGATAAGAGTCGACTTATTGCTGTAACGGGGAAAAAATGACCATAGGAATTTACATCTTTGGGGGGCTCATAAATAACCTAAACCCAATTTTTAACATTATCTACCATCGGTGTCCTAACTGAATATAAAACCTCTTGTTTATTTGTTTTCTTCCCCCATTTACAAATCCTGTGTCATAGTGGAGAACAAACACCCCCAACCCAAGATTGTCATTTGCTTTTTCAAATATGGCTATTTCTTTCAATGACACCAGATACTTCCCCTCTAAACAGTCAAAATTTACCTTAGGGAAATTTTCACAGCCGTTGCGTGCAAGATCGTCGAGATTTTTTATTCATCACTCTATGTTTAATGTTTTATGGGCTGCCGCTAAGAATTCGAACTTAAAACATTGCAACCCCGAGTCAAAATCGAAACTATGAACCCCTTTGGCCGCTGACAAATCTGGGGGCATTTTATTCGTCGACTACCCACCTCCCTTAAAATAAAGTTTTTTTTTAAATCTACTGAGATTCAGATCCATGTGTTCAATGTATAAAATTGTGGACCCGCTTCCCCTCTCGTTAAATGTGTCCAAAGTCGATATTAATTTATTTACCCAGTTGAAAAAGTTGCCCTCAAATTCATTTAGACCAGGGTGAAAAGTTTGGTTGCCAGTTGAAAAATGAAAATAAAAAATGTCCCCAGATGTCCCCTTTTGTAAATAAACTTTTTGATATACTGATGCTTTAATCCCCCATTGACCCCCCCCCCCCCCATTTCTGAATCTGATTCTCAATGAGTGCTCGAATTCGGTCGATTTAGCTATGAAGAACATTTACAGGGTCTGTTAAAATAACGCCCCCCCGTCAACCCCGTTTTCTTCAGGAGGATTAAATTCTACCCTATGTGTTTGTAAGTGACCTAGAGCAGACTCTAACAAATAAAATTCACGTAGTTCCGGGGACATGACACTATTTTCATGTCCTGCACCTATTTGTACAGGATCCAATTCACTAATTATAAAGTCATCGTCAAAAATGTCCCCGGAAAAATTAGGTCCAACAATTTGCATTGTTGTTGCTGTATCATTAAGCGGAATGGTGGGGGGTGACATAGAATTGTCAATAACACCACCCCCAGTCTGTTCAATTGCAATGGTTGGAGATGGCATGAGGTCCCCTAGGCCTGCTAGTACATATTCCAAGGTGTTTGGAGACAGTTGATCGAGCCAGCCTGTATTGTCCTGTGATGGGACTTCTTTATGAGGATCCGGTTCAGATGCACTAGTAACATCCCCTAAATGCTCACGCATAGATCTATCAGCCCACTCCGGATCCTCCATCATGTCAATATCACAAGTTAAATCGTCTAGGCTAGAAATGTTCCCAAAACAATCATTAAGAAAACCCCTATGCCATTCCATATTGTCTAGAACTAATGAAGGTTCGTCTCTGAAATCCATTGGTGGTGCCAGAACTGGTTCAGGTCCAGTAAATGTTGATGTTTCATGTCCCAATGGTGCTGCTATTTCATTAATCTATAGAAAAAAGGTTTATTTTCTATGTGAAATAAGCATTATTTCATAAAGTTGAAAAATCATGTTCATTTCTAGTCGCATGTTTACCTGAATATTTAACACATACCATTTTTTTCCATACCACCCATAAAACTCAATTCCTCCTAGAATTATTTAAACTAAATAATCTTTGCTTATAGCATTATTTACAGAACAAATGCTTAATAAATTACAAATTTTGTTAGTAACATACACACACAAACACACAATAAAATAGTGAAAATTATTACGTTGTTATTGAATTTGCAATATTCATTATACTATCTCCATGAATTATCGGTCAGACAGAAAAATAAGCGGCGCATGCAGCGCTCACACACACACACACACATAAACACACACACACAAAACAAAATAGTGAAAATCATTACGACGTTATTGAATTAGCACTATTCATTATACTTTCTCCATGAATTATCGGGTAGATGTGGCGCATGCACCGCTCAAACACACACACACACACACACACACACACACAAACACACAAACACACACACCCACACACAAACAAACACAAACACACACACACACACACACACACACAAACACACCCACACACACACACACACACACACACACACACACACACACACACACACACACACACACACACACACACACACACACACACACACACACACACACACACACACACACACACACACACACACACACACACACACACACACACACACACACACACACACACACACACACACACACACACACACACACACACACACACACACACACACACACACACACACACACACACACACACACACACACACACACACACACACACACACACACACACACACACACACACACACACACACACACACACACACACACACACACACACACACACACACACACACACACACACACACACACACACACACACACACACACACACACACACACACACACACACACACACACACACACACACACACACACACACACACACACACACACACACACACACACACACACACACACACACACACACACACACACACACACACACACACACACACACACACACACACACACACACACACACACACACACACACACACACACACACACACACACACACACACACACACACACACACACACACACACACACACACACACACACACACACACACACACACACACACACACACACACACACACACACACACACACACACACACACACACACACACACACACACACACACACAAACACACACACACAAACACACACAAACAAACACCACCTCACACACACAAACTCTCTCACTCACAAATACTAACACACACACACACACACACAAACACACACACACACACACACACACACACACACACAAACACACAACAAAATAGTGAAAATCATTACGTCGATATTGAATTTGCAATATTCATTATACTATCTCCATGAATTATCCGGTAGACGCGGCGCATGCACCGCTCAAACACACACACACACACACAAACTTATGCGCACACACGTTAACACACACGCACACACACACACACATGCGCACACACACACACAACGCGATGTTTGACTAATAGCAATAAAATATGGTAAAAAAAATCAACTCAATAATTGTCTTAACACTTCATTAAAAAAAAACCTGACTCTTTTTTCCTACAAATCTAGTCATCCATAAAAAATAGCGATCAGACTAGAAGCAGATTCCTTTTTTTTTACAAATCTACTATTTGTAATAGCAATAAAGTAAAAATGCTCACATTTCCAAATTCAGACTGTAGTTGAGTGCCGTATGGTCCTGGCAAAGCATGATGGGAGATAGATGGGACGGTGCCATCTGTTTCTTGCATAGATGTGGTGGTAGCTGCGATTTGACTGGCTTGGGGGGCTGTACCAGTGGGATTCACCATCATGTGAGGAACTATCTACTCTCTTTTCAGCTTTCTACCCGGCTGCATAGGGGCTGGCATGGGTGGGTCTTGGGCAGGCAGCGCCGGTCCGGAATGGATGTGAGTAGCCCCCAATGGGCCACCTATCTCCACTTGTTTCATTGGAGTAACGCCGTTAGCCTTAGCTCTCTTTTCCGGGGGAGAGTAATTGTACGAATCCTCATCCTTAAAAAAGAAGAAGAAAAATTTAGCATGGAAAAAACAATTTCCCTTTTACAGATAAATTGCCCTCTAAAGTTGATTATGATGTTTGTAACACTATATCCATTAGTGGTTTAGAAATATTAAAAAAAAAGTTTCTAAAGTAGAACTTTGGAAAATTTTGAGTTTGGAGGGAAGGGGGATTTCAAAAACATCCCCCCATAATATAAATTATCCCCTAAAGTCGATTCTGAGATTTGTAACGCTATATCTATTAGCACTTTAGAAATATTTAAAAAAGGTTCTTAAGTAGAATTTTGAAAGTTTTGAGTTTGGGGGGGGGGGAGGGTGGTTTTAAAAACAACCCCCTATAATGTAAATTATCCCCTAAAGTAGATTCTGATATTTGTAGCACTCTATGTCTTAGTGCTTTAGAAATAATTAAAAAAGTTCTAAAGTAAAATTTTTGAAAATTTTGAGTTTGGGGGGAAGGGTGGTTTAAAAAACATCCCCCCATAATATAAATTATCCCCTAAAGTCGATTCTGATATTTGTAACGCTATATCTATTAGAACTTTAGAAATATTTAAAAAAGGTTCTAAAGCAGAATTTTGAAAATTTTGAGTTTGGGGGGGAGGGGGATTTCAAAAACATCCCCCCATTATATAAATTATCCCCTAAAGTCGATTCTGATATTTGTAACGCTATATCTATTAGCACTTTAGAAATATTTAAAAAGGTTCTAATGTAGAATTTTAGAAAATTTGAGTTTGGAGGGAAGGGAGATTTCAAAAACATCTTCCCATAATATAATTTGCCCTAAAAAGTCGATTCTGATATTTGTAGCACTCTATGTCTTAGTGCTTTAAAAATAATTAAAAAAGCTTCTAAAGTAGAATTTTGGAAAATTTTGAGTTTGGAGGGAAGGGAGGTTTCAAAAACATCCCCCCATAATATAAATTATCCCCCTAAAGTCAATTCTGAGTTTAGTGTACTATTCTTTAATTAACGATTTTAATATCAATTTTTTAGTATATCATAACGCTAGATCCTATTTTAAATTGATGACATTGTTCAAACATCACTCACGCATCGTATTTAAAAGGCTTTACTCTCGCCTAATTTGACCACAACAAGAAATCTATTTGCTCAAGGAAATCATTGGCACTGTACTTAGACATGTGGTAATAATAATAATTCCAGATAAGTAACATGTAAAAGGTTGTTTGGAAATTGTCACTCTTGCTAACAGGATAAGACACAGATGCCTTTAGGTAGACCGGAAAAAGACGAAATATCTTAAACACACAATTGGGAAAAGCCACATTTTGAACGAGATATGTAAAACTACAGAATTATGGCCGTAACAAAGCAATGGAGGAGGGACTTTTTGTTTAACATCATAGAACAAAAGCGTGCTTTGCGTTTTCTAGCGAGTATACTCATCATATTTTAGGGTGTGTATTCTTGGAGGGGAGGGGGGGCTAAGTCCCCCTGAAATTTGAATTTACTGGTAAAATGCTTTTTATTTGGAAATAAATTAAGAAATTCAGTAAACTATACTCACGTTGAAAATAGAAGTATCCATGGTTTCAAAGTTAATAATATTCAGTGTACTATGTACGATATATTAAATCATAATGAAAATTAAATTGTAATGTATGAACATTTTATACAGAATCTCAAGGACGAATAAAAAACGGATGTTGGCTCGAAAAACACTCTGGTTGAGTTACATAATTTCGTGCATACTCCCAAAACATGTTGGACTACTTTATACCATACCAGTTTTTTTAAGAAAAAAAAATGTGCACGTGAACTCACGACGTACATTCTTAAGAAATTCTTATCAATAGCATAGGAAGGAACATAAATTCCTAGAATAGCATAGGAAGGAACATAAACCCTTAGAATAGCATAGGAAGGAACATAAACCCTTAGAATAGCATAGGAGGGAACATAAACCCTTAGAATAGCATGGGGGGAACATAAACCCTTAGAATAGCATGGGAGGGAACATAAACCCTTAGAATAGCATAGGAAAGAACATAAACCCTTAGAATAGCATAGGAAGGAACATAAACCCTTAGAATACCATAGGAAGGAACGTAAAGGACCAGAATTCATTATTAGCATTCTACTTAAGTTTTTAAATTTTAGATTTTATGAAAACATTTTAGATGTTATGACGCGTCGACGTTATGACTATCGACGTTTTAACGGATTTTCGGTATGAAACAAAATTGATTTTATGACTGTCGACGTTCTGACGGGTAGCGATTGTGACTGTTGATAAATTGACGTGTCAATGCTATGACTGTCGACGTTCTGACGGCTAGCGATTGTGACTGTCGATGTCCTGACCTGTCGATGTTCTGACGGATTTTGTGTCGATGTTAAGTAGCAATGGGTTTATAAAAAAAAAAAAAAATATATAAATCATCGATTCCCTGAAGCAATGATTGTGCGGGAGAAAACCCTCATAATAAATAAAAAAAAAAAAAGAAACAAAAAAAATAGAAAAAAAAAAAAGTATAAAAAAACACAACATAATTAGAGCTCAACTTACCGGACCCGAAAACCAACGAGCCTCCAAACAACACCCAACAAAAATATAATAATTATAATAATATTCAGCTGCAACTAAACCCTCCTCAAAAACAAAACTTAAGTGGCGTGGACTAATCCATTCAAAATATACACATCAAAACAATGGTTCTTTAGCGACTTACGAAAATCCTGCAAACCCCCAACATTCCTCAAATGCTCTGGCAAACTCTCCCAAACTAACGGAACAACATGATGAATTGAAAACCCAAACCTAGACGTGACCAAAATTAGTCTTTGTACCAACTGATAAAATCGTGTTAAATTATCGTGAATACTAGACGCAAGACTAAACATTCCCGAAAAAAATGATGGTAACTTCAAAGCTAAATATTTAAACATATACAGAGCATTATGGAATACACATATTCCTGCTAACGGTAGAATTTTATACTCGCGGTAAAGATGCCTCACCGATACCGATAGGTCAATTTGATTACCATAAAGAACTCTAATTGCCATATTCTGTGTTACGCAGAGCGGATGGAGGTGAGTTACGAATGTTTTCGACCAAACCATACAACAGTAAATGAGATATGGGTGAACCATAGAAAAATACAACATTCTCAGAATTTCACACGGAAGAAGATACCTAAGTTTACGCATAATACCAATATTACGAGACAATTTGCTGTTAACAGATGCAATATGGTCTTTAAAACTAAGGCTTTCATCAATTATAACACCAAGGTATCTAGTACTAGTAGATCTTACAATAGTATGGTGCCCTACTTCTATACTATTAATCTATACTTCTATACTTCTTATACTATTAGTTATGATGGATTTTGTCGATGTCCTGACGGTAGTGGTCCTGACGTGTCGATGTCCAGACGCCTTCCCCGTAGCTGTGGCTTGTACATACTGCAATTTTAGAAATAGCAACATAGATTGAGTATATTTTATAGATTGTTTTATATTTTGGGGCAAGCTTGTATAAATGGTGTATTTTAAAAGTAACTACATTCATTGGATGTCAGAGAACACAGAATAAAGTTAGTATAAGAAAACAGCGTATTTTGAGACTGTTTGTAAAAAAAAAATATTGTAATTTTTTTTTGAGCAAATATTCTTGTTGGAACATACCGTTCTAGCTTTTGAGGGGTTGAAAGTTACGGCATTTCATTGATGACGGAGAAAAGAAACAAAAATGTTTATTTTGGGCATTTCAAGACACTTTCAAGGTCATTACCACCGAACAACTAGGGACGATGACTCAATTTAGCTCAAGCTCAAATATTTTACACTGTTTCACAAACCAGGTTCTAGTTCTCGCAGTGATTAAGAAATTCCAAAAGTTATCAAAGTCCCGTAGAAATTGAATTCCTTTTAAAGCAACAGCGAACTATACCAATCTCGTTATATCTTGCTTTATTACTCATAGCCTTTACCAGACAGTTAAATACTTTTAATCGCAAACTCATCTCAGAATTATTAACTTGACTGATAAGGCTACAGCCGAAATTAAGGGATTCAACCCTTATTTTAAAAATAGAGGGTACATAGACAGGGAGTAGGGCTCATGATGAATAAGGAAGCTGCTAAGTCTTGTTTAGGCTGGGAAGGTAATAATTATAGAATACTAATTGCTCATTTTATGACTAAAAAGTTCAGGGTATCAGTTATAGTAGTATATGTCCCTGTATAATCGACTAACGGAGATACTAGTGACTCAGATGAATTTTACTTACAGTTACAGGAGCAAATAGGGTCCCAGGTAGAAATATGATGTTTTTACTAGAAGAATTTAACGACCAGGTCGGTAGAAATAGGGATAGATGGTATCCTAGCCTGTGTAAATTTGGTATAGGAAAAGAAAACAGTAATGGATACTTTTGCGATTTTGTAGGCATAACAATATAGTTATAACCAAAACGGTGTTTGGTCATAAAATGGCTCATAAGTTAACATGGTATGCACGTGACGGTAAGACAGCAAACCTTATTGATTATTTTATAGTAAACCAAGACTGGCAGGATTAATAGAGGATACTAGGGTACATAGGAGTGTTGTTACTGATGTTAAAAGTAAACTCCACCCTCTAGTAGTGTCAATGGTTAATTTAAAGCTCAAGTTTCGGAAGGGTAACTACCTCCCGCAAGTTATGATGTTGGTAGACTCCAGGATGAGAATTTGGGAGAAATTTGCTAGGAACAGATGAATACTAAACTTAAGAGTTTCAAATTTGATAATGTGGAAGATGGTTGGAAGGATTTTAGAAAAATAATTTGTGAAGTTGCTGAAGGTGTCTTAGAGAAGAAAGGTATGACTGCAGCTAAGAATATTAGTGAAAAAGCTTTATGTTTAATAGAAAGGAGAAAGGACTTGTACGAGAATTATCTAAGTGATAGATTACATACAAACAAAAGGAATGTAAAGAAAGTGGAGAAAGCATTAAAATATGATCTAAGGAGATGTGAAGTGCAGGCCATGGATAAAATTGCTGAGGATCTGGAAGATGCATCTAGACGGCATAATAGTAAAAATTGTACTGGCATGTTAATAAATTCAGAGGGAGTAGTCAATCCGGACTTGCCCCAGTTAAAGATAGGAATTGGGCCACAATTAGCGATGAGAAAAGAATTAAAGAGAGAGGGCAGAACAATTTGAGAATTTGCTAAACCCAGATAGAGTTGCGGCATAATATATAGAGGAAAATGAAAAATTTTGTTATACCTTGGTCATTAAGTAAGTTTTGTTTTGTGAGTAAAAATTAGCGACAATACCGAAAGGAATAAAAAATAATAAGGGTCTAGTTGCTGATAGGGTGGTAAATGTTTTTACTTTTATAACTTTAATAAATCAAATAATATTAACATTTCGATTACTAAATATCAGCATATGTATATTAAACTGACAATGCAAATTCATTTGCATTTTTTCAGTAAAGTGCAAATTTTGTTCTGGCCTTGGGAAGGCATAGGGGTTTTGCGCCCAACTTATGTTAATTTCTGCTCGTTCTGAGTTTGACTCGGTTAATTATTGTTATTTCTGTTCGTTTTGGGTTTCGTTTATTAATTAATGCTGATTTGTGGTAGTTTCACGCTTGGTATATTATTTGATTTTATTTTTGCTCATTTTTTGGTTAATGGAGTTCTTTACTTTTCTTTGAAAAACTTATTTTGCGGAGAAAGTTTTTTAAATTAATTTCTGTTCGTTTTATATTGACACAGTCTTTTCGAAGAAAAAGAAAATAATACTTTAAATCTTTTCGTTTTTTAAGACTTTATAGTTTGGCCTGCTATTTGTACGCTGGAGAAACATTTTCAGCAATTTTTAACAACACACACCCTTTTAAAAATCGGGACACAAATAATACTGTTTAATTTAGTTTCATACCTCCTCTAGTTGAACTGAAATGGAAAACTTGATAGCATTCGCAAAAAAATCTGTTTACTTTATTTGATCGCTTGGACACACTTACGCTATTTTGATTTGGTTAAATTTTAAGAGCAGAAATGGGAGGTTTGGCGTGGGAGGGTGGGAGTGCAAGGGGGATTAGTTGCCTTCAAATCAATTTCGACTATTAAAAAGGGCATCAGCCATTTCTATTTTCAATCGAATGAGCCCTTTTCGAAGTTCCCACGACAACTCTTTAGATACGAAGTGCCCTGGTCCAAACAACTAAACAAGAAATATAACACTTAACACTTTAAGAGAAGGGGTAGAGGATGAAAAGATTGTTCTTAAACGTCAACAGATTATTGAGGATCTATATAGGGAATTGCACAGGGTTTTTTACGAGGCATACATTGCTCACGAGGCGTGTACAACAGCACTTACAGAAAATTTTCAACCCTACGAAGAGTTAAATAAGAGGGTTGACAAATTTCAGATGGAAATTATTGACAGGGTTCTTCTATTAATTAAGAAAAATTCTAGACCGCGAAAAGTATACACCTCTACTTTACATAAAATAGTAGAAGAGAAAATAGAGGAGGAAAGACAAGAACGTATAGAGACTGAAAGAAAAGCCAGAGAGCAAAAAGAGGAGGAGGATAGGAAACAAACAGAAAAAGATAAAAGAGAAAGAAAGGAAGAAAGACAGGCCCGTAGGGAGTCCGATAAAAAATATCACCAGGATGTTGCAAAAACAATTGACAGACTAATGAAAACTTACTGAAGAAATTCGCAAAGTTACGTTCTATCATAAGTTACTTCTGGGCCATTGGACAACCATAATAGATTGTCTAGGGATCAATCAGGAGAAAATGAAAATTACAAGACATTAAGCACTTTTACGGTAAAACATGCTACTTCGTTGACGACGGGGGGGGGTGAACTGGCCTAAAAAACAAAATGGGAGGCTGATACTCAAAATATTGATAATCTGGTAAAATTTGTTTCCTCGGAGCCTTTTTCTAAGAATTGTCATAATAGAGGTAAGAAAGTAACCTATAAAAGAACAAATTGGGCTATAGCCCATAATGAAGGAAACATTGACGAGTTTGTGAAATCACATAAAATAGAAGGAAAATTAAACGGAAAATTGACCGAAATGGTAATTGACTCAGGGAGTGAGCAAACTTTTGTGCGAATAGACCTAATTAAAAAGACGGAAATAGACCATAAAAATAATATTACAACAGTGTGTTATTATGGAGATAAGCACAAATTCCCGTCTGCTTGGGTAAGAATAGAAATTGCAAAGAAGGACGGTACGGTCCAGAGAAAAACAATGAAAGTAGGTTTAGTACCTACTCCTGCAGTGAATGATTTAGTAGGAGGAGACCTTGGGGATATTGAAAATTTCCTATCCTTAAAAGTGAGTCCTTTAACGAAACTACACTTAGTGGAAAAATTACATAACAACACTAATACAGGAAAATAGGCAACTTTGTTGGCTACGGGGGAGGTGAACCGGCACAAAAAACAAATTGGGGGGCGACGCCCCCTGTCGGAAAAACAAAAAGCTTGATACTCGTGTTCAAAATGTTGATAATCCACAAAAATGGGATGCGGAAGTAAACAGGCCACACAATATTGAAAATAACGCGCGGAAATGATTTTTCGGGAAAATTTCCAGAAAATGGAAAACTCGAGAACACGTTTAACGAGTGAGAGACGCCGAAAAATGTTTGCCAAAATGAAGCGCTGATTGTATCAGAGAATAAGGAGACGAAATTTATTGTACGCGCTTTTCCTCGGAAAGTCCGAGAAAGTTTAGTACAATATGAAAAACCAAATGTCGGAGTTTAGTTCCCATTTGATGACGAAATATTTGTTTCTGCGGTAAAAGTAAAGAAGACTAAAATAGAGAAAAACGATGCAAGACAGAACTACAATAAAGAAATGCAGTCAAAGATAGTGGACACTGGAGTCCAATTCAGATTTCATGACGATTTATTTAATGCTACTACAAAAGAAAAGGAAACTAAAAGGGAGAAAAGAGATATTAAACGGAGCTACAATGAAGTAATGCAGTCAAAGATGGTGGACACTGGAGTCAAAATAAGATTTAACGATGATTTATCATTTTACGCCATGGAAAAAGTGAAAAAGAACAAATAAATGCAAAAAAGAGAAAAAAATTGGAGATTCAGCTGGCAGTGGCGAAATATAAAAACATGTTGGATGGGCTGTGCCTTGATAACATAAATAATAGGGGGGAAAAAGAGGTCCAGGACTCATGGGGAATAAAACAAAATTATTACAAAATAGATGAATGACCTACAACGGGTCGGGGGAAAGTTGGGGGATATTGAATGTTGAGTCAGATTGGAAAAACTCGGAAAAGAATCTGAGATTAGTATTATCGAATCAAAAGATATGTCGATCCTTTACGAGGGGGAGGAATCCCTTGGGTAAGATCCCCTGAAGGAAGTCGCGTAAGATAGCCCTTTTCCTCAATGCACAACTGGCAGACAAGTTGAGATCCCTTTACCGAGCTTTTGCCTCTCTGATCTGGAGTCCTTGGGTGATACTCTCTCCCAGTCACTTCAAATTTCACCCAAACCTTTGTCCAGCAACCCTATTCATAGTTGTTATTCTTCATGGGAATCGACAATTATTTCCGGCAAATCATATTCAGTATCAAAGTTTCATCTTCAATTAGCATCAACGCATATTCTGCATTTGATTATCCAAGGAGAGGGAACCCAGAAAAAAGGCAATTCATGGTTCGCTCAAAATTTTACTTCCTTCCAAGTACCCTTATCGTTTTCACAGGCCTGTGCATGTTCGGCCTTAGATGATCTGAAATTATGCAAAAGGGCAATTTACTTTTTTATTGAGATGTGGGGTTGTTTCCACAGATGGAAATTAAAAGGCTAGGGCAGCAACTTTTCATGATGGCTCGCATCATCAAATGTGCCAGAAACTGAATCTCTGCTCCTCTCAAATGTAAATTCGTGAGAGCGAGATGATTTGAAATTATGCCAAGGGGCAATTTACTTTTTTTATTGAGATGTGGGGTTGTTTCCACAGATAGAATTTAAAATGCTAGGGCAGCCAATTTTCATGATGGCTGGCTTCATCAAATGTGCTAGAAACTGATTCTCTGCTCCTCTCAAATGTAAATTCATAACAACAAGAAAATTTGTGTCGTGAATGAGCTGCGCACGATCATTTTCTACGAATCTTAGGGACTTCGACTTTAAAAACCTAATGAGGATGCTATACGATAGAGACCATGGTGGTTCTACAGTAGAGACGTGAGGATAGCGACAGATCCTGAGCCAAGCGGTGGAAGTACAGGCACTGGTGGAAGAAAGAAGACAAAGGGAGTTTGTAAAGTCGAAGTTAAGTTTTATATTTGTAAAGGTGGACCAGCATGGTGTATGGGTGGTCGTTTATCTTACAGGGCGAGGTGTTCGGATTCTACCGCTGTTCCTTTTCTTTTCAGATAAATGGCCGATTTTCTTTTCTGTAATTATATTAGCCTATAAGATAATTTTTAATCCTAAGTTGAATTCTGGTTGCTAAGTTAGATTGTTTCGCAATAAGTAAGCTTTGAACTAAATTCTATCATGGACTTCCTGGTTTGAGTCTTTGAAAGGTAAAGGTAAGAAAAAGTAGAATGGGTTTTGAATGGAGATTGAGAGGATTGGCTGGGCCAAGCGAAGGTCCACCCCTATGAAAAGTTTCTTTACAGAATATTATTTTTGAGTAGTTTACTTTGAGACCCCGTATACGGAGTCTGTAATGGGAATTTATAGATGTGTTTATTCTGACCGTTTAGAAGAATACAAGTAAGATATTTTCTACAAACTGTGTACTAATTTTCCCGGAACCCAGACAGGGTAGGAACAGAGATACGAGATACCGTCAAAATTATATTGACAGGGGGGTTCGTTACCTCCAAGAGGATAATTAGAAATTAGCGGTAACCCAGGGTGGGTAACCTTGGCCTAAAGTGGCCATTAGACCGCTCAGTCACGTTATTATACCCTGGGGCAGGGTATACTGTAAATTGGGTATTACCAAAGCTGATATTTACAGAACCGGTGTGGTAGACCCGGGCATCCAATAAAATTTGGCGCCGCCAGGGGCTTTTTCCTAATGTAAATGGTTTAGCTCCATTTTCGCACCAATAAGTGGTGACACCCGTACCTTACCACACCAATACTGGTGGTATTGTAACCTACCAGTATAACAAACAGCAACAACAAAAAACAATACGTTATACCCCCTTCGATCTTTACTATAAAAATGTCAAGCCTTCCAATCATTTTCGACTATAAAAAAAGGACTAGGCCTTTCGATTTCCAATCGAATGAGCCCTTTTGGAAACGAAAACGCTTTCTATAAGCAACTTATATGTCCCCAGGGCATATATTACATTCCTTACCCTAAGGTCTGTTAGGGAGGTTGGCATCCTCTAAGACCAAATTTCCAGAACTTTCAACTACGTTAAACAACGTGGCTATCTCAAAATTTTGGTTGGAAGTGTTTGGCGAAAAAGTAGGCGTGAGAGGGGCGGTAGTCGCTCTCAAATCATTTTTAACTATTAAAAAAGGTTCTAGCTCTTTCAATTACCAATCAAATGAGCCCTTTTGAAGTTTCTACGACAACACTTTCAATAAAAATATTATATGCCCCCAGTGCTTAACTTACAACCCTTGCCATGAGGGGGGAGGGGTTGTTTTCCTTAAAGCCCTAATTTCCAAAACTTTCAACTACGTTGAATAAAATGGCCATTTAAAAATTTTGATTGGATGTGTATGGGGAATAACCGGTCGTGAGAGGGGGGTTAGTTGCCCTCAAATCATTTTCGACTATTAAAAAGGGTACTATCTCTTGAATTTCAAATCGAATGAGCCCTTTTTCAAGTTTCTACGACAAAGATTTCAATAAAAACCTTATATGACCCCAGGGCATAACATATAATCCTTGTTCTGAGGGTTGTGGGGGAGTCTCCAACTCAAAAATATATTTTCTATCTGGAAATCAACTATACTGAACAAAATGGCTATCTCAAAATTTTTATTGGATGTGTTTGGGGGAATGATGGGCGTGGGAGGCGGGGGGGGGGGCTAGTTGCCCTCCAATAAATTTCGACTATTAAAAAGGGCACTAGCCCTTTGAATTTCCAATCGAATGAGCTTTTTTTGGAGTTTGTACGACAACACCTTCCTTAAAAACCTTATATGACGCCAGATAATAACTTAAAACCCTTGCCTTGAGGGCTGTGGGGGAGTGTCTTCCTCAAAACATATTTTCTATCTGGAAATCAACTACGCTGAACAAAATGGCTATCTCAAAATTTTTATTGGAAGTGTTTCGGGAAATGGTGGGCGTGGAAGGGGTTTTAGTCGCCTTCAAATCAGTTTCGACTATTAAAAAGGGCACAAGCCACTCCAATTTCCAATTGAATGAGCGCTTTTTGAAGTTTCTACGACAATTTCTTCGATTCGAAGTGCCCTGCTCTAAAAGAAAAAATTAATAAGTAATACATTGTGCCAACATCGTTCTTATATGCCCCCAAGCCATAACTTAAAACCCTTGCCCTGGGTTGTGAGGGAGTGTCTTCCTCTTTACTTAGTCCCCGTTTCTTGTCTCGTTCTCGAGTGTCCCCGTTCTTTACCTAGGCAGCGCGATCGTGCTGCTATGATTTATACAACAACTTTCTATATAAACCTTATATGCACCCAAGGCATAACTTACAACCCTTGCATTGAAGGCACTGAGGGTGTTATCATCCTAAGAGACCTAATTTTCAGAACGTTCAACTACGTTGAACAAATTGGATATCTGAAAATTTTGATTGGATGTGTTTTGGAAAATGGTGGGCGTGAGAGGGGCGTTAGTCGCTATCCAATCACTTTCAACTATTAAAAAAGGCACAAGCCCTTTCAATTTCCAATTGAATGAGCCCTTTTGAAGTTTTCTACGACAAAATTCAATAAAAACTTTATATGCCCCAGGGCATAACTTACAACCCTTGCCCTGAGGGCTGTGGGGGGAGGGGTTGTTTTCCTTAAAGACCTAATTTCCAAATTTTTCAACTACGTTGAATAAAATGGCTATTTAAAAATTTTGATTGGATGTGTTTGGGGGAAATGTGGTTGTGAGAGGGGGGGTTAGTTGCCCTCAAATCACTTTCGACCATTAAAAAGGGTACTGTCCCTTTGAATTTCAAATCGAATGAGCCCTTTTTCAAGTTTCTACGACAAAGATTTCAATAAAAACCTTATATGCCCCGAGGCCATAACTTATAATTTTTGCCCCGAGGATTGTGGAGAAGTGTCCACCTTAAAAATATATTTTCTATCTGGAAATCAACTACACTGAACAAAATGGCTATCTCAAAATTTTGATTGGATGTGTTTGGGGGAATGATGGGCGTGGGAAGGGGCTAGTTGCCCTCCAATCACTTTCGACTATTAAAAAGGGCACTAGCCCTTTGAATTTCCAATCGAATTAGCTTTTTTTGAAGTTTCTACGACAACGTGTTCTTTAAAAACCTTATATGCTCCCAGGGCATAACTCAAAACCCTTGCCCTGAGGGGCCGTGGGGGAGTGTCTTCCTCAAAAAATATTTCCTATCCGGAAATCAACTACGCTGAACAAAATGGCTATCTCAAAATTTGATTGGATGTGTTTCGGGAAATGGGGGGCGTGGAAGGGGTGTTAGTCGCCTTCCAATCACTTTCGACTATTAAAAAGGGTACAAGCCACTCCAATTTCAAATTGAATGAGCGCTTTTCGAAGTTTCTACGACAACTTCTTCGATACGAAGTGCCCTGCTCTAAAAGAATAAATTAATAAATAATACATTGTGCCACCATCGTTCTTATATGCCCCCAAGCCATAACTTAAAACCCTTGATCTGACGGTTGTGGGGGAGTGTCCTCCTCTTTACTTAGTTATCGTTTCTTGTCTCGTTCTCGAGTGTCCCTGTTCTTTACTTAGGCAGCGTAATCGCGTTGCGTGTGATTTATTTAACAAATTACTATATGAGCCTTATATGCCCCCAAGGCATAACTTACAACCCTTGCACTGAGGGCTCTGAGGGTGTTATCATCCTAAGAGACCTAATTTCCAGAACGTTCAACTACGTTGAAAAAATGGATAGCTAAAAATTTTGATTGGATGTATTTTGGAAAATGGTGGTCGTGAGAGGGGCGTTAGTCGCTATCCAATCACTTTCAACTATTAAAAAAGGCACTAGCCCTTTCAATTTCCAATTGAATGAGCCCTTTTGAAGTTTTTACGACAACACTTTCAATAAAAACCTGATATGCCCCAGGGCCTAAATTACAACCCTTGCCTTGAGGGCTGTGAGGGGAGAAGTTTTTTTCCTTAAAGACCTAATTTCCAAAATTTTCAACTACGTTGAATAAAATGGCTATTTAAAAATTTTGATTGGATGTGTTTGGCGAAAATGTGGTCGTGAGAGGGGGTTAGTTACCCTCCAATCATTTTTGACTATTAAAAAGGGCACTAACCCTTTGAATTTCCAATCGAATGAGCCTTTATTGAAGTTTCTACGACAATGCCTTCTATAAAAACCTTATATGCCCCAGGGCATATCTTAAAACCCTTGTCCTGAGGGTTGTGTGGGAGTGTCCTCCTCAAAAACATATTTTCTATCAGAATATCAACTACGCTTAACAAAATTGCTATATAAAAATTTTGATTGGATGTGTTTGGGGTAATGAGGGGCGGGGGGGGGGGGCTAGTTGCCCTCCAATCACTTTCCACTATTTAAAAGGGTACTAGCTCTTCGAATTTCCAATCTAATGAGCCTGTTTTGAAGTTTCTACGACAACACCTTTTATAGAAACCTTATATGCCCCCAGGGCATAACTTAAAACCCTTGCCCTGAGTGTTGTGGGGGAGTGTCCTCATCAAAGACATATTTTCTATCTGGAAATCAACTACACTGAACTAACTGGCTATCTCAAAATTTTGATTGGGTGTGTTTGGGGGAATGATGGGCGTGGGGGGGGGGGGGGCTAGTTGCCCTCCAAAACTTTCGACTATTGAAAAGGGCACTAGCCACTCCAATTTCCAATCGAATGAGCCCTTTTCAAAGTTTCTACGACAACTCCTTCGATGCGAAGTGCCCGACTGATGAAGAAAAAAAAAAAAAAAAAAAAATTGTGCCCACATCCTTCTTTACTTAGGCAGCGCCAGCACGCTGCCTATGAAAGGTGATAAAAGTGGGTGTGGTAATTATCGAGGCATTAGTCTGGTCTCTGTAGGTAGCAAATTACTTAGCAATATGATGCTTTTTAGACTGAGAGATGCTCCAGACAAAGTTTTAAGAGAAGAACAGTGCGGTTTAAGAAAAGGTAGAAGATGCTTCACCCAAATTTTCACTCTTAGGTTAATATTTGAGGAGCGCCTGAGTTGTCAAACACCTTTGGTCCTCAGTTTTATAGATTATGAGCAAGGGTTCGATCCTGTTGATAGAAGAGCTTTTGTAAAGGTTTTATCCTTGTTTGGTATACCAGACAAATACATTACAGTGATTAGTGCTATGTAAGAAAATAACACTGCTGCGGTTAAGGTAGGAAATGAGGTTAGCAGCTGGTTTTGTGTTAAATCAGGAGTCAAACAGGGTTGTGTTCTATCCCCCTTTATACGGATTATTTTGATGGACTTTATTTTAAGGAACACAAGAAAGGCAATGGGAGACCACGGAATCAAATGGGGAAGAAAAATTCTCCTGGACTTACGATTATGCTGATGATTTAAGCATCCTAGAGGAGTATGAGCAACGTGAATAAACTTTTAGAGGTTTTGCGAGTTCAGGGCGCGAGGATAGGTTTGAAAACTAATATTAAGAAGACTAAGTCAATAAGGCTAGGAAAAAGTGAAGATAAAAAGGCGACGTTGGGTAATGAAAAGATTGATCAGGTGGGCAGCTTCACTTACCTTTGTAGTATTACCAGTAAAGATGGTGGGAGCAGTGATGATATTAAAAGTAGAACAGCCAAGGCTCAGGTTGTTTTTTCACATTAAAAAAAAGTTTGGAAGAATAGGAAGATAAGTCTGCAAACAAAGATTAGAATATTAGAAGCTACAGTGGTGACAGTAGTCAAATATGGCTGTGAAGCATGGGCGCTCCGAAAAGCGGATGAAGATTTGCTAGATGTTTTCCAGAGAAATTGCTTAAGGATTGTCCTGGGTACCCGACTGACTGACTGCATTTCAAACAATAGGCTGTACGAAAAATGTGGTTCAATCCCGCTTTCTAGGACTATAATGAAAGAAAAGTTAAGGTAACTAGGGCACGTTGTGCAGATGAAAGACGACAGATTGCCGAAGATTGATATTTTCGGCCAACCGTCTAGGGCTAAACGGTAAGCAGGTCGTCCTCGTTTGGGGTGGGCGTCATGAAGAAAGATTTAAAGAGAATGGGAACTTAATGGGAGGGTGTAAAAAGGGAGGCTTGGAATAGATTGGGATGAAGGAGAAGCATGCGTAGCTGTGTTGGCCTCAGGCGGCTTGGTGCTGCGGTGAGTTCTTAGTAGTAGTGGTAGAGAGCACAGATTACCAAGCTTACTTTTTTGGATCTTGTCCGGAAGATATATCTTTTCAGATTTTTTTGGAAAACATTTGCATTCATTTTGTTGAAAGCCATATGATTTTCACAGCGGGGAATTGATTAGCTGCCTCATAAAACTCTCCTTCTGTTACAAAATTTCAGACCAATTAGGGCATCAAAAATGTGGTACCCACACTTTTTTTTAATTGATCACTTGAAATGTGAAGAAAATGATAACACATTGTGATAACATGAAAAATGCGATAACGATTATTTTTCCATTCTCCATATGAAAATAGAAAGTATACAACAGCTCATATATTGACCTGATTTGCTATATTA